>NC_085843.1:192158594-192458594 GCF_035594765.1 Anolis carolinensis
TGCTGGCATTTTCTAGCACTAAAAGTAACATTCTGGTCACTTTCTGAGCAGTTATTTTTTCTGAGGATTTCCTTTTGAGGAGGAGACTCAAAACCACATCTTTGTGGAAATTTTGGAGGAGCCCAAGTAGACATTTAGAGGTGAAATTTTGGGTAGGGGGTTCCAGAAAACCCAGAGGGCCCACACAGAACTACCATTTCCATTTTATTCCATCAGCTTTGCCATTGTTTCTCCAGTGTGCATTGTGAAGTGACTGAAATATATTGCGTACTAGGAAACGCCACTTGAAATTCTTAATTTGTGATTACCATATTTAGATACACTTCATTGCATCTCCCAGTGAGAAACAAATTTGGACAAAAAACAACAGATGTCACACACTTTTTGTTGTTTTGCTTCAGCAATAAACATGCCTACCCCTCTGAAGCATGCATGAATTAATTCTGGACAAAGTCATAACATTTTGAGGGCAATTAAAGCGGATTTGTTCAACTATTTCACCTTTGGTCCAGATCTATATTTTGCCAGTGGGAAAAGGATCAGATACATATTTTGAGGTTGGAAACATCACTGCATATCTGAGTGGATTAGATAATGGGACCTTTAGTTAAAAATTGGTGGAGGCCCAATACTACAATTTCAGAAGATAAATCATCCCTCACAAAAAACACAAACAATAAAAAACATCAAGCCACCTATTATGAGCAAGGTAATGCATGGTACACAGGGAAATTTGAAGGAAATAAATTATCCTTTCTCATTCACAGGCATTTTAGTGCCTGAGAAAAGAAAACATGTGAATACTTTTCAAATCTTGTGCTTTTCTATCTATCTCTACCACCATTTCCTACAATGTCCTTGATTCACTTTTTCATTTAAGTGTTTTTGATAAGCTACAAGATAATCCATTTTGCCTAAGGACAATGTTTCAGACAACTGAATGTTTTCTGGCATCTGTGGATTTCTCCTGATTGCTTCCAACACAGACAGATGGTTTTTAATGAACACATATAAAATTGTGTGTATGTGAGGTCTGTCTATCTCAGTGCTGTTCAAAACATTTTCTCTTGGGGAAATGGGTTTGTTCAGAAAGCCAACAGGACGAATGCTGAAACTATGAAAACTACGTATGAGAGAGTAAAGAAGAGAACTTGTGTTAATTTGTATGAGATGATGGAACTGGTTCATTACAGGCTGAAGTAGTAAATAACAGTTGGGCTTCTTTGGTGGACAGATAGTTCCTTCTGGCAAACAGTTTTCCCTAGCAAATATAAATGTTCTTCCAGAATTGTCCTTGACAACATCTGCAAAAGTACCACAATCGCTAATCCGGAGGACAACAATAGAAAGGATTCAACATAACAGAAATGTAAGACATCTGAAAACATGACATTCTACAGAAAAGGTTGGTAAAGCTCTTGAGCTACCAGAAACTTAACCCTCTGGTTGCAGTTCTTGTTAGCTTCACATTTACTTACCTTAAGGTGCTCCTGGATTCAGTAGCTGAGACTTGAAAACAGATTGCATTTTTATTCTTCCCCACCTGTCTCTTGTGTCTTCAGTTCACTATATTAAAACACAAAGTGGCAGGGGATGTACATCTGTCCTGGGACCTTTTTTTTTTCAAACCACCATTCCAGATGATCTTTTGACTTCTATTTTTTTAAAATCCAATCTACTTCAGATTATCAGATGAAGATATCCTCCTTAGCAATACTTCGGCATACAAACAAATGCATGCTTTTTCATTACACTGTGATGTTCTTCTGCCTTGTACTTCTCATTATAATCTTCTTTTGTTTGAGATTCTATATTCTTCATACAGACTTTATCAAGTTTGTATGAAGACATTCTTCATCAAGTTTATATTTTTTTCACATATAATTGCATTAGTATGTAGCCCATGAATACAGTGAAAGTTCAGCTTGACTTCTAACAAGTCCCATCCCTGAATTTTATTTATTAAACCACTTCCAAATGTTTCTGAATTTTGGAAATTTATGTCATGGATTCTGGAAGTCAATTTTAATTTGTATTTTTATTCTGTGTATCTTGGTTTATGTGTTTTAATAATATTTTATCAGTTGTTTCCATTATGTTATACCCTGCCTCAAGCCACACAAAGAAGCAATTCTTGTTGTTGTTGTTGTTGTTGTTACTGATTTGTGTGGAAATCAACTTCCGAGTAGCCTTGCTTTGAAGCAAAAAATCTGTTGTTGGTCCCTGTGATTGATCCCTTCTCCTGGCTAGTTCCACAGCTCCAACCTTTGGGCTACTATCACTCACCTGGCACCTTTTTATCCCAAGATCCCTCCCTGGATCAGGAACTTGGACCTCAAGGTGATATCTAAGTGGATCAGTGGATGTCTTGTTCAGTGGATTCATTTTGGTAGGCATAACCAAAATCTCTACCAAAATTTAACAGGAAAAGAAAAAAGAAGCAAACAGAAATTGAGGAATATACAATTTGATCAAACATTAATTCCTTAACTATTTAGTCATTCATAGTCCCCCAAAACCCTATTCATTTCTTTCCCTCCAGCTAACTGTTCTATCTCTTTTATAGCTTTTAGCTATTTGACTTCCAAAAAAGATAAGCCTATGTTTTTTATCCTTTCACTTCTTGTAGGTCCCCCTTTCCTTTTAACAGCCTTTTCTGAGCTGTGATTGGCTGGCTCCAACCAGGTTTTCCCAGCTTGTTTGGGGCTTAGCTAAACTCTTCATGTTACAATCATTCTCTGGTCCTATTACACTGGAATCTATTTGGTCTTTCAGAAATTTAGTATTCAAATCATTTGGTGATCCTCAATTAATGTATCAGTCAAAAAGGGCACACAGAGCACCAAAACCGTTTTATTCAATTATTCTCATGTTCATGCAGAAATAGAATTTGGAAAACTTTTGGGTGTTCTACTAGAAGTGTTGGGTCTAAGTTGACCCAGAAAAGGGTGGTGCATAAGCCAAATTATATAATTGTTACTACTATCTGTAAGTTCTGCACAATACTATAAGGGCTGCAACAGGAAACATTAAAGGCTTATTTTAACCCCTATGTGAAGAGGACTAAAATAGAAGATAAATCTAAATCAAAACCAAAAGTCACTTTAGCATTCATTTTGGACCTTGTAAATTTTAGGTTTTGTTGTGGGGCGATGTCAGTGGGTTTTGAGAAGAGGAAAAATAAAACTCAGCTACTATGTCTTGTTGAATTTTTGATGATGATGTATGGGGATTTTTTTTTTTGAAAGTTAATTTGCGGGATGGGCTTTGAGGGTATTCTTGAAGGCTTGCAGGCTTCAAAAAAAGAAGTTGAGCTTCTGGAATGCACCTTTTCCACTCCAGGCCATAGCAATTTTTTGAAGAAGAAAAAAAAGACAGAAAGCTTGAAATCCTGGGCTTACAGCTCATTGGAGATTGAAAGAATAGAATATCTATCTTTCCCTCATGAAAACCCATCCATAGTCCCTACCAGCTGCAGCTACAGTCTGTGTGTAGAGGCAACCAAAATGTAAGCTATGTCTATGTATATAATGTTACACAATTTTGTGCATGAAATGGATGCAGTTGACTTTTCAACATTTGACTAGAAGGAAAGCTGCAAAGCACGGTTTTATTTATTTATTTGTTTATTTATTTTAGGTATTTATATACTGCTTGTCAAAGACAGAACGCTACAAGATAAAAGATAACAAAGTTTATTGGAGTTACAGAACCAAAAATGCCCGTAAAAGACAAGGGCTAGGCAAACACTGGCCTTAAAAGTAAAAAGAGACAAGAAAAACGTTCAAAAGATAAACCGAATTAAACCGGAGTTTAATCCGGGTTAAATCAAAACAGCTTGCTTCAGCCTGGGAATAAACAAACAGAAGCTGGTGAACAAAAAGTTCAAAGGAATGCAACTAATTGGCAGCAGATGCTTCTCTGCTGCCAAAAGCTATGTTTGAGTAACTTAGAGGTTACTCCTCCACACAGCAGGCAATTTCCCGATACAAACACAGCAGACGAGGGCAGAAGCAGTCAGCGAAGTCCCAATCCGTTCCGAAGGTCGTAAGGCAGATGCAGACGTTTGTAGTTCACCAGTTCCAACGATAGACACAGGTAGGAGAATCCGAGGCCGTAGTCAGTCAGTCCGTAAGTCCAGAGCAAGCAGATGGCGTCCGTCAAGAAGACGACGGAAGGTCAAAGCTATTAAGATTAAGCAGAGGTTGCACAACAAAACCCCACACAATTCCTCCCGCCGTCTGAGCCCAATGTCCAGGATAACTTACGTAGTCAGCAAACGAATCACACCCGTCTTCAGGAAAACTTCCCACACAGATCCCAAGCGTTCGTCCAGATTACCTTGCCCAACGCAATTTGCTATTGCTCCCAAACCCCATTTTATGCCAGTTACAAGTCCTCATCGCTATCAGCTGTTCTCCTTAGCCCGGGCGTTTCCTCTTCACTTTCCTCATCAGAACTGGAACACCTTTGACTACGCCCCACAGCATCCCCAGCTGTGGATCCCGTCCCATCCCTCCAGCTTGTCCACGGGTCTAATCCTGAAGGTCCCCAATCGCCTTCCATACTATCATTGCCAGTGGCACCCAAATCCTCCCTTACACGAGTCCATTCCATGTCATCCTCTTCCGAGCTAACCATCTCTTCCTCCATTCTCTCAGTAAACCCCTCAAAAGAATCCTCGTCAGATGGTTCTGCAAAGATATCTCGCAGCCGCTTCCTTTCTCGCTCCTCGAGAGTATCTGACTCTCGAGGAGTCTTACGCCCACGTCTCCCAGTAGTAGAGCCATGAGGCTCAACCATAACACTATCCCCTCTCACAAAGGCCTCCTCCTCCGAAGACGGAGAGACGGCAGTGATGTCCTCAGCTACAGCACCACGACGACCGGAGGTATCTAACTTTAACAGAGAACGATGGAAAACTGGATGGATTTTAAAAGTAGAAGGTAAACGCAAACGAAATGCTACGGAAGAAATCTTTTTAACAATAGGAAAGGGTCCCAAATACCGTGGCGCAAACTTTCCCCCAGCCTGTTTAATGTACTTAGAAGATAACCACACTAAATCCCCTTCTTCCAACTCTTCCCCTGCCTGCCTATGACGGTCGGCCTGAGTCTTTTGCGTTGCCTTGGCTTCCAATAGTAAGCGACGGGCAACATCATGCAACGCAGCCATTTCAGAGGAACGGTACACCGGGTCAGAGGAAACCACATTGGTTGACGGCGCCACACCTCCCCGCGGATGAAAACCATAAGTCAGTTCAAATGGAGTATGCTGACTAGACGTGTGCACAGCGTTGTTATAGGCGAACTCAGCCACCGGTAGCCATTTTACCCAAGCAGTGGGTTGATCTAAACAAAAACATCGTAAATATTGCTCCAACAACCCATTAACCCTTTCCGATTGACCATCCGTTTGTGGATGAAACGCTGAGGAGACGTTCAATTTTAGTACCTAAACACTCATGGAAGTGTCTCCAAAAGCGGGACACAAATTGTGGAGCCCTATCAGAAATAATCACCTCAGGAGCTCCGTGCAAACGATAAATGTGTTTGGTAAACAATAAAGCCAATGTAGGGGCCGCCGGAATGGTCGAACAAGGAATAAAATGAGTCAGTTTAGAAAATAAATCCACCACCACCCAAATACATGTGTAACCCCCAGACTTAGGCAAATCAGAAATGAAATCCATGGAAATAATTTGCCATGGTCTCTCAGGAACAGGCAAAGACGACAACAACCCTCTAGGGCGCCCAACAGGCGTCTTACTCTGCTGGCAAACAGCGCAGCTATCACAAAAGCGAAGAATGTCTTGCCGCATCTTTGGCCACCAGTAGTTCCTGGTGATGAGCTGCACGGTCTTAAATCTGCCAAAATGCCCAGCCATGGGTTCGTCATGGTGGGCTCTAATAACCTCCAACCTGAGTGCCCCCACCGGTACATAGACCTGTCCCCTGCGTACCAATACTCCATTCTGATCTTGCAAGTGAGGCAGTATTGTACGATTCCCTGCTGACAACAGCATGAGTTGCTCTTGAGTCCAAACATCTTCTTTCTGAGCCTCTATGATTTGATCATGTAACCCGATCTCATTTTCCACAACACATAAAGAGGCAGTAGGCAAAATGGTCTGGCACACTACCTGCTCATTAGTCTTAAACTCAGGCTTGCGGGACAATGCATCGGCCCACAAGTTTGCCTTCCCTTCCACGAATTGAACTTTGAAATTAAACCTGGAGAAAAACAAAGCCCATCGGATTTGACGTTGGTTTAACTTCTTGGCCGTTTGCAAATGTTCCAAATTCTTGTGATCAGACCTGACCACGATTTGGTGCCGCGCCCCCTCTAGCCAGTGCCGCCACACCTCAAACGCCACCTTGATCGCCAATAATTCTTTCTCCCATATGGTATAGGTTTGCTCAAATGGTGTTAGTTGCCGAGAGTAAAATCCACAGGGACGCAAAGTCCCTGATGAATCTCTTTGAGACAATACAGCCCCCAACGCGTAGCTAGAAGCGTCTGCTTCTACTACGAACGGTTTGTCCACATCTGGATGTATTAGTATGTTGTCTGCCTGAAAACTAGACTTTAATTGTAAAAACGCATCGTGAGCTTCCCGCCCCCACACAAATGGCTGTTTCTTACGCAGGAGCTGCGTTAAAGGTACCGTGAGTTTGGCAAAGTTTGGGATAAACTCCCGGCAGTAATTAGCGAATCCTAAGAACCTCTGAACATCTTTCTTAGTCTTGAGCTCTTGCCATGAGTTGACTGCGTCAACTTTATGTGGATCCATTTTGAGTTCCCTTCCTGAAACTACATGACCTAGGAACTCAACTTCAGGTACATGAAAAACGCATTTAGAAGCCTTAGCGAAAAGCCCATTAGCCCGCAGACGATGTAGTACCTGCTTAACATGCTGACGATGTTCTCTTTCATCCTTAGAAAAAATTAAGATATCATCCAAATAAATCACCACAAATTGGTCAATTAAGTCTCTAAATACATCGTTTATGAACCTCTGGAAGACCGCAGGCGCATTGCAAAGTCCGAAAGGCATTACACAGAACTCGTGGCATCCGAAACACGTGTTAAATGCCGTCTTCCATTCATCACCTTCCCGTATTCTAATCAAGTTATACGCCCCCCGCAGGTCAAGCTTGGTAAAGACCTTAGCCCCTTGCACCCTCGATAGTAATTCCGAGATTAAAGGTAGCGGGTACCTATCCCGAATGGTGTGTTTGTTAAGGACCCGGTAATCACAAACCAACCTGAGGTCCCCTGTCTTTTTGGCAACAAAGAACACAGGAGCAGCAGTTGGAGAGCTAGATGGGCGAATAAACCCCTTAGCTAAGTTCTCATCGAGGAACTCTCTTAAAGCTTGCCTTTCTGGTACTGTCAAGGCGTACAACCTTCCTGCTGGCAATTTTGCACCTTCCGCTAGTCTAATGGCGCAATCGTATGGTCTATGCGGCGGTAGCTTATCCGCTTCCTTCTTACAGAATACGTCTGAGAATTCCCCATACTCAGCAGGCACTCCCTCCATATCAGGCTGAGTAGGGTTTAGAGTAAAACATTCCTGCCTCCTAAAAGTTATCTTACGCGTCACCCAGTCCACTTGTGGATTTACTAAAGCTAGCCAATCCATTCCCAGGATCACATCGTATCTGGGTAAGCTCGTAATATCCCAAACAAACGTTCCCGTTACTCCCTGTACTTCCCACATTATTTCTGAGGTCTCATGGTTAACCACCCCAGTCTCCAATAGTCTCCGATCCGCTCCTTCCACCCATACGTCGCATGCTTTACGCACTACAGGAATGCCCTGCTTCCTAGCAAATTCAATATCCACATATGAGACCGTAGCCCCTGAGTCCAGCAGTGCCAAAGTAGAAACAAGTTCTTTTCCCCCAACAGATAACGAAATGGGTACAAAGACATGTTTCTTCCCCTCAGTTGACTGCTTTAAAAGCCCTAATGCGTTGGACTCACGTCGCACTAGGGCTGGCCTTTTCCCGAAAGCTGGGAAGGTTTTACATTACAAGTTCTGGCAAAATGCCCAGCATTCCCGCAATACAAACACAACCCCAGTTGTCTCCTACGATTTTTTTCTGCTATAGACAGCTTTTTAAACACCCCGAGTTCCATAGGCTCGTCCCCCTTTACCATAGGTGCCTTAGATTCAAACATAGGTGGCGCACACATTGCTCTAGATTGTTTACGGGACTCGAACCGGGCGTCCAAACGCAACACTTTAGATATTAAGGCATCCCAATTTTCTGCCGGCTCCAAGCGTGCCAATTCGTCCTGGAGGTAATCATTTAAACCAGCAGTAAACAAAAGCATAAATGCATTTTCCCCCCAGTCTAACTGATGACGGTACGAATTAAACTTATTTAAATAATCCAAAACAGTCCCCTTTCCCTGTTTCAACCGATACAGAGCCCAACTAACATTCTCCGTACGGAGGGGATCCCCAAAAGTGTCAGTTAGTAGTTTTTTGAAATCACTCAAATTGTCCTTGACTGGGTCATTTCCCAAAATCAAATTAGTGGCCCATTGTCCTGCAGGACCAGTCAACAAACTCAAAATAAATGCCACCTTGCTAGTGTCCGTAGGAAAAGCTTGTGCACTAAGCTGGGAAAAATAAAGTTCAATTTGTGCCAAAAAAGTTGGCAGTTTGCTCCTAGACCCATCAAAGCGTTCGGGAGTCATAACATGTCCTTTAGCTGGCTGTGCTGCTTGCGCAGCATAAAAAGCAGCCTGTAATTGATCAAAACGAGCCTTTAACTCCTCCATCGTCTTCTTGACGTAATTAACTACTACAGAAAAACTTTTTTATGGGCGTTGGGCAATCTGTCAAAGACAGAACGCCACAAGATAAAAGATAACAAAGTTTATTGGAGTTACAGAACCAAAAATGCCCGTAAAAGACAAGGGCTAGGCAAACACTGGCCTTAAAAGTAAAAAGAGACAAGAAAAACGTTCAAAAGATAAACCGAATTAAACCGGAGTTTAATCCGGGTTAAATCAAAACAGCTTGCTTCAGCCTGGGAATAAACAAACAGAAGCTGGTGAACAAAAAGTTCAAAGGAATGCAACTAATTGGCAGCAGATGCTTCTCTGCTGCCAAAAGCTATGTTTGAGTAACTTAGAGGTTACTCCTCCACACAGCAGGCAATTTCCCGATACAAACACAGCAGACGAGGGCAGAAGCAGTCAGCGAAGTCCCAATCCGTTCCGAAGGTCGTAAGGCAGATGCAGACGTTTGTAGTTCACCAGTTCCAACGATAGACACAGGTAGGAGAATCCGAGGCCGTAGTCAGTCAGTCCGTAAGTCCAGAGTAAGCAGATGGCGTCCGTCAAGAAGACGACGGAAGGTCAAAGCTATTAAGATTAAGCAGAGGTTGCACAACAAAACCCCATACAATTCCTCCCGCCGTCTGAGCCCAATGTCCAGGATAACTTACGTAGTCAGCAAACGAATCACACCCGTCTTCAGGAAAACTTCCCACACAGATCCCAAGCGTTCGTCCAGATTACCTTGCCCAACGCAATTTGCTATTGCTCCCAAACCCCATTTTATGCCAGTTACAAGTCCTCATCGCTATCAGCTGTTCTCCTTAGCCCGGGCGTTTCCTCATCACTTTCCTCATCAGAACTGGAACACCTTTGACTACGCCCCACAGCATCCCCAGCTGTGGATCCCGTCCCATCCCTCCAGCTTGTCCACGGGTCTAATCCTGAAGGTCCCCAATCGCCTTCCATACTATCATTGCCAGTGGCACCCAAATCCTCCCTTACACGAGTCCATTCCATGTCATCCTCTTCCGAGCTAACCATCTCTTCCTCCATTCTCTCAGTAAACCCCTCAAAAGAATCCTCGTCAGATGGTTCTGCAAAGATATCTCGCAGCCGCTTCCTTTCTCGCTCCTCGAGAGTATCTGACTCTCGAGGAGTCTTACGCCCACGTCTCCCAGTAGTAGAGCCATGAGGCTCAACCATAACACTGCTCTTCTCAATCCCAAAGGGGATTCAGGGCAGTTCACAGTGTTGGCAACAATTCAGTGCCCTCAATAAAAAACAGCATAAAACATCAAAGTTGTCCCTCCTCTAATAAAACATCAAACATTATTAAACATATCACATAAAATAACATCATATATCACACTGTCTGTAAACAGTCCTAGGTCACTGCACTTTCAAATGTCACATTAACTTTAAATATTCTTACCTTAGCAGTAAGAAATAACACAGAGAGACTGAATTAGTTTCTAGGCTGTGATCAGTTTCAAATTAGATGTTTAGAGCAGCAGTCAACTTAAGGGACTGAAATCCCATTCCTGGTGACCTTTCCAGGTCCAGATAATTTAAACCATTAACACCCCTTTGAGTGTTGGTGTTCGCACTTGAAACTCTGAGAGAAATCTCTGTGCTTTTAGAAAATGCCAGTATATTGATTAATTATACTTAAATAACAGTAGATTTTTGAATTAATTTTAATCTCTTTTGCCGTATCTTTATGCTGAAATGTATTTTTAATAGTTTCAGTAGTGTATTGATTGATTTTAAAAAGAACAAAAGTCATTATTATAAGCAAACCACTAGAATTTGGCTATTGGGCAGCAGAGAAAAAGTCCGTTAATACAATTACCTCTATCAAGAAATAAAAATGACACAAAGCTTGTCGAATTACTGGGAAGTGGAATAATCAACATTTGGGCTAGAGAATAAACATGCTCATTTCCACCAATTGTTACCATGCCAGCAGAATGATATGTGATAGTTAAAGAAGCTATCCATGGTGCTGAATCTGAGCTAGGTTCTACACCCCCCAAAAAAGCTCTTATATAAGAGTTTAAAGTAAATCCCAAGTGGATTTGTTGCCCCACTGACATGGGAGCTACCCATCTTCACTGCTGCCAGATATGTTTCTGTTCACTCTGTTCATGAGCCACTTGTAGCAGCCAAATAAAAATACACCAACTTAAAAAAAAGGCAAAAGGGGGGGGGCAATAAATTTGTAGAAAGCATGTGTACAGTAATATCACTCTTCCTTCAAATCATGTGTTGGTCTTTCTGAATTTTTGGTCAGAAAAGATTGGATTTATTCTCTCCAATCAAGTGCCATATCTTCTATTCCACAGTTTGATGAAAACCCCTAGGTTTTAGTTTGAATTTCAAAGGAGATGCCTAAGGTGCAAAACCTTATGTCCAGAATAAATTCTGTATTTCATGTAGTTCCTTTAAAGCTACACCCTGGACTGGATTCACAACTGCAGTGATGTGAAAGCCATAAGTTGCCAATGAATAGTCATCTAGTCAGCTACTGAACACAGTCCCATCTACCCACCTGATGAAAATTACCTCCACATTGCTGGTTACTGCACCAAAGTCTATGGACTATTCCACCCCCTATACATGGTATTTGGATACTGCACAGCCTGAACATTATTAGTGCCACACATATTGTTACCCTGGGGAAAAAGCTTTGAGGCTTGGTGCCCTTTGAGACTTGAGCATTTGGACTGTAGAGTGTCAGGATTTCAGCTTTCTAATAGTTTGGTGTGTCAAGACAAGAATTCTAGCTTCTCTTCAGTCAATAAAAGTGAAAAACATAGCACCTTATAGGGGACAAGCTGGCAGTCTTCAGAAAGAACTTGAAGACCTGGCTGTTCCAATGTGACTTCCCAGATTAATAGGAAATCTCCAATACCAAGTCCCATAAGCACTTTATTAGAATTAAGATCGCATATCGCACTCTGCACTTGCCCTATAAGCCTTATATATCACCTGTCACATCAGCACTTTTAATCTTGTACCCATTACTCTGGCCCGGCCCAGTTCTATTGTGTTTTAGCGTATTGTTATTGCTTGTGGTTTATACTGTTTTAATTCTTTTAATTTGCCTTTGTTTGTATTGTTATATTGTGTGTTGAGGCCTTGGCCTTTGTAAACCGCATCGAGTCCTTCGGGAGATGCTAGCGGGGGTACCAATAAAGTATAATAATAATAATAATAATAATAATAATAATAATAATAATAATAATAATAATAATAAATAAGGATATCAAGTCTCTGCTTTTCTAACTTTATGCATTTAGGTATTAGCATCTAGAACAGAAACTGCAGCCCTCCAGGTGTTTTGAACTCCAACTCTTAGATTTCCTGACCATTTGACAAGCTGTCTAGGACTTCAGGGAGTTGGAGGTCCAATCTAAGGGAACATCTTCATGGGACAGCTGCGTTTTTGTAGTATTCTCATTTCGTGCAGTAAAGCTTAAAATCCAGTGTAAAACAATGGCAACAATTTAAGAATTTTCAATATGTGCTCATCTTCAATATTGTTATGAGTCTTGGTAGTTATGTGAAAGCACTTCTTTTTACTATCACCATAATCAAGTATTATTTTTCTTAAAAGTGTTTATTTCAATTGGCATACACTACATTGTATTGCTATGTTTCAAAATCTCATACTTTTAAAATAAAAACTTAAAGTGGTTATGACAGGAAACAGTGAGCAGATCATAAAATCTTTACAAACACTTGTGGCTACAACCTTATTGGTAAGTGATGTTAGAGCTTTGGTATAGCATGGGTGTAGTGGATGAGAGTGGATTAATCATCGGCTGTTTGCACCATTTAAATCTTTGAAGAAACCATAGGATTGCAGTACTTCATATCCCCTGGATTTATTTTTAAATTTTCTGCTTCCTACTCCTCGCTCCCTGTGGTATCTCTAGGCCATACTGTGGCCATACAAATTGCAGAAACTGAAAGATGGCATCTCTCTATATAAGCATGGCTGAGTTTTAAGAATTCGTAGTAAAGTTTTCTCTTGGTTCCCTATTTTCACCATCCCATTGGTGAAGACAAGGGAGAGAACCTTCCCAGTGGCTGCTTCCAGGCTGTGAGCTTTCCATTTGAGGACTATTGGCTGGCTCCCTTGCTACTCTTCTTAAAGGGCCTTTCCACACAGCCATATAACCAAGAATATCAAGGCAGATAATCCACAATAATTGCTTTGAACTGGATTATCTGAGTTCACACTGTCATATAATCCAATTCAATGTGCATTTTATACAGCTATGTGGAAGGGGCCATAGTTGAATAAACATTTGGTGACTAAGTAACCATGTGGAAAGGTCTTTAATGTGGCAAGTTTTGATGATGTTTTATTATTACTGTCATATTTTAAAGGATTGCATATCATTTTAAAGTATTGATGTTTTAATGTGATATTCAATTTTAAAAATATTACTCATTTTAATTCATGTACATTTAAAAAATACACGTCATGAGCTGCCTTTGGTCTCACTGGGAGAAAGATGGGCTATATCAACAACAACAACAACAACAACAACAACAACAACAACAACAACATTTATTACAGTCCATATACCCATGAGAAAAGGAAGGTGTGCTATAAATTAAATAAACAAACGAACTCATCATCACAATGAAGTACAGTAGAGTCTCACTTATCCAGCATAAATGGGCCGGCAAAATGTTGGATAAGTGGCTATGTTGGTTAATAAGGAGGGATTAAGGAAAAGCCTATTAAACATCAAATTACATTATGATTTTACAAATTAAGCACCAAAACATCATTTTTCACAAAAAAATCACAGAAAAAGCAGTTCAATACACAGCAATGTTATGAAGTAATTACTGTATTTACTAATTTAGCACCAAAACATCACAATGTATTGAAAAGATTGACTACAAAAACATTAACTACTAAAAGGCAGACTGTGTTGGATAATCCAGAATGTTGGATAAACGAATGTTGGATAAGTGGGACTCTACTGTATTATATTTTGTGGCAAACAGAGGTGCCCAGAAACATGCATTTCATCTGCCAGCTAAAAGAAGAACTGTACCTGATTCTTTTCAGTAAATTTGTCAGTAAACTTAAAATCATGTAAGTATCGTTTATGCGAAACATGAAGATTTGCTTTTAAAATCCTATTCATTATAAAAAGGCTACTCATACTCCATAATTAAAAATTACAAAGACAGGTACGTAACAATAAGATAAAACAAGCACATAATTGTGCTTTTATCCTAACTTAATTAATATGAAGGCTTTTTGAAACAAAAATGATTAACTAGGCTGTTCATAGACAAATCTCAGAGGAAATCAAATTGTTTTATGCAACTGCAAATACATTGTTTTTCAAGTTTCCAAAACCCTTTTAAAAAAAATGTTTGATTTAAGACTAGCAACAGAAATCCTTTAGAGAGCAAGAAATAAGTACTAGGTAGGTTCACAAAAGGTATTGTACAAAAGCAGTTCTGCTCCATCAGAGTTTTAGACAGAAGTTTCCTTGCAGAAGATGGAAAGAAAATGAGCCAGAAGCCAGAATCACCAAGAAATGGAAAAACCCTTTGGGCAGAAAAGAGTTTCTTGTTTCCATGCAGAGCCTCAGCAAAATGAATGGATTGGGGGTGCTACAGAAGACATCTTTGAATATTCTGGCCTATATGCAAGGAGAGAAGAACCCTACATTTACTGGCAACATCCCTTGTTCAGAAGGGCAGAGTGGAATCGTATATCATTTGTAAACTCTCAGTAATGGATATGATAAGCTGATAAAGCATTTCCTCTTGGAGAAGAGAGGTGAAATTGCATGTTTGTGTATATGTCCTCTGGATGTATATTGGAATAAAAGTGGGAAAGATAATCTGCAAATAAAAATTATATCTGAGTGATAGGAACACTTTTCCTGCTCTGTTTTACAACTAGATGGCAATATTGCAAGGACCAAAGTAACATACAATTAATTTTCAGGCAAAGGGACAAAATGTAGAAGCAGTCATTAACAAGAAGTGTCCCCAGTTTCCCCTAAAATTGCCTGGAGATAAATGATACATCATGAAATAGAATAGTCTTATCTGATTTGGCAACATCTCTATGTACCATACTCCAAAATTAATTATCCTCACACCAGTGTCTATGTATGATAGAAATCATAGTTCCAAATATCTGGAGAGTACAAAATGAGGTGAAATAATGAGCCACTATTCCCAGGTGCTCTTGGTAGAGGTGAACAGCTATCAGGCAGGTATGCAAGCAGTAATGTGACATTAAAGGTTGGGAATTTCCTTCTCTGGCCCACACTGTTCCTAGGTTGGCTCTTTTCCAATAACAACAACAACAACAATAATGCAATATGCAATATGAGGATTTAAAAATCAAACTGCAAAGACTCTGGCACAAGCCAGTAAAGGTGGTCTCAATGGTGATCGGCACACTGGGTGCAGTGCCTTGGCCAGCAAACAATCGGTGCTGACAAAATTACCATCTGTCAGCTGAAAAAGGCCACCCTACTTGGATATGCACGCATTATTCAGTGATATATCATATAGTCCTAGACACTTGGGAACTGTCCGGTGTGTGATCCAATACAAAAGCCAGCATAGTGATTTTGTTTGTTGTGTACTAATCTTGTTGTGCATCAAATAATAATGATGATGATGATGATGATGATGATGATGATGATGATGATGATGCTCTATTTGGTATGTATCCATTATCTGGGGTAATACAGTTGTAACAGTATATCAAGTTCGTGAGATATTTCTAAGGCCCGGAACAGATTCATTAGCCACTGACATGGAAGGCATGAACTTCCATTATTGTCTTCTTTTGGTAACTGTAGTTAGCCATTCAAAGTTCCACCCACTAATTATCATACCCCATGTCATTTACCTTTACAATCCAGATAGGTTCATTAGTATTAACAAACACAATAATCAAGAACACTGTTTTCCAACATTATATCACAGTATTATCATTCTGCCTAAAGCAATCGTGATGATATGTTAGAATTCAGACATTAAAGGTTTTCCTTTTCCTGCTTTATTTCCAAATGAGTAACATATTGTTTGGACAGAAAAATCTGTTTCATTTGTAGCCTATGGTGCCTTCTGTGTTTGCCCTGTTCTTCCAATGTAATTGAGTCACAGCCCTTCGTTTACCAGTGTGGTCTCAGCTAACATTTTACATCACTAATCTTGTGCTGTCCTTCACAGTTCCAGCCTTAATTCCTCCAAAATGTAGCATAGAAACTTCAAAAAAGATAAGGGCCAAGAGTGTTTCAGATCAAAGTACTGGTGACAGATGAAAGAAAACAGGGTAATGCTTTTGGAATTAAATCGGGGTCACTTGAGGAAAGAAGTCTTGGGTACAGATCAAAATAAAACCAATAGAAATCTCCTAAGAAATGTTCAGCTCTTGTCACTTCTTCCAGCAGCAGCTAGTATTTGAATAATAAAGACACAGAGGTGAAATCAACTAATTTGTGTGAATGTGTGTCATACCATAACACAATATGTGAGATCAAAAATGGGGAAACAATGAAATTTAGAAAATGGCATAACAGAATCTTGAGATCAGGAGTATGTTTTTAAATCATATTTTTATTGAAATATATCATCAAATGTTTACTTTCAGATACTTAAGAATTTTTGTTCTTTTCATATTATCTAGTTCATTGTGTAAAATACAATGCAATAGATTAACATTTAAAACATGAAAACCGCATGTTGGAATTTTCTTTTCTTCCAGGAAATTTTTGAAGGGTTCTCGGTCTTTCGTGAACATAGAAGGGTCTTTTATCTAAAGATATCTTGTCAAAATGTCAATTTTTGTTATTTTAGCTACTTTTGCTGTTCATTCTTCCATTTTTGGTGTTTCTTCTAGTTTCCATGTCCACAATTCTTGCTGCAGTTGCCATCAGAATGAAAAGTATATCATATGTCTTCAAAAGTGATCTATCTGTTATGCCTAGTAAGCATTCCTATGGACACATGGCTATTTTCAGTCTTAATACTTTTTCTATAGTTTTGTGGATGTCAATCCAATATTTGTTTTCCTTCTTACAGGACCATCACATCTTAAAAAAATGATCTTGTTGCTTGTTTAGTTTACATTTCCAGAAGGTATTTTTCAATTGTGGCTGCATTTTAGCTATTTTTACAGGTGCCATGTAACTTTCATAGAACATTTTGTCAAAGTTTTTCTACAGTGAGAAATTTCCGGGTATTATTATTGTTACTTTCCAGAGGCATTCTCACTCATCTAGACTAATTGTATGGCCAACATTTTTGATCCATTTTAGCATACACTCTTTGATATATTCATCTTCTGTGTTGTTTATTTCTTCTAGTATTCTTTCTAAATGGGTCTCACCTTTCTCAAAATCTATGTGTAGGTCCTTTTGATATTGATGGTGCAGTTATGTAAATTCAGGTGGTAGTCTTGTTGGTTAGTTTTTCATCCAAATCCTTCAAAATACCCCTTTTCTTTTTATCCATCAGCTCCTGAAGTTTTTTAGACAAAAATAACTTTACAGCAGCAAATACATTGTCACCATGTTGAGAAATCGCTGAGCCTTTCTTGGCTTCATTTTCACCAACCCACACAGGCAGTTCATCTGGCACATTCCTGAAATATCCCATATGATACTGTATTTTGCTGTCTCCAATAACAATTGTCTGAAATTCAGGAGGATCATAGAAAAATCTCCAGTGAAGATTCCAGTTCACATCTCTCGATCCATTAGTCTTTTTGTGTTTTCCAGCAAGAATGTCATATGGTCCAACTAACTAAAGTCCGGCGCTTGATTTAAGCGCAACACATAGTTTATCACGATCCAGATCCTCACAAAATGTCCAAAAATTGTAGAAATCTTCAGGCATCTTGAGTTGATAGCAGCTTTCCACATCTTGAAGGACATGTTCAGGGACAGCTGATTCTTTGGATTGTGTCTTCTTTCCCTCCTTAGTCTTTTCACACTGTTGTTGCACGACTACATCGGGTTTCTTCTTGCAGTCTTTGGTTATTTTATTCCCTGCTGTCACCTCTGCATTACCCTGCCTTTTACGTCCACAAGGGTTTTTAACAGCTGGTCCTCAAGATGTCATCGCTCAAACTTGCCTGGGCCTAAATGGTTCTCCTTCAAAACGGAAGCCACCGAGCCAAGAAGGAAGGGATTGCTGAAGATGCAAGACGCCTTTGCTTCCTGTGCCTGAAGTTGGAAAAAGGCCTGCCCAAATAGTCCCTTCCTCTCAACGGCGCCGCCTCCGTCTTGCTGGTTTATTTCTGCCCCCGTTTTTAGTTGGAAATTACCTTGTGTCTTATTCTTCTTAAGAGTAACAGAACTGGAATAGTCAAATAGTGTTCTAAATGAATATTCATTTTGTGGGAGGCTAAAAACTTAAGAAGAATATATACCAGGTCCAGGTTTGAACAACTTGGTATTATGATGCAAACTGGTCGCTAGTGTAACATCCCAAGAAATGGGAGATTTTGTGTCTGGGGAGAACAAATAGTGGAAGATATTGAACATTTTTTGATTGACTGCCCAGCATATGCTGAACTTCGACACAGATATTTACATCCATTACTATCTAATTTTAGGTCCCTCAACAGAAATGATCTTCTGACAGTCCTCTTGCAAGGACAAGAAAGATCCACCATAATCAGAGTAAGCCTTTTTATCCTGAAAGCTATCGAGAAAAGAGCACATTTCCTAAAAGAAGAATCAGGAAAATAAGATTTTGACAGTACACAGAAGGTCAGCTGCTGTCCTCCCATCCTTTTTGCCGTGTTTTTATTTATGTTGCACTTTGAAATGGTCATATGACTGGTCAAACAAATAAATTATTATTATTATTACCTTGTGTCTTGTTGAGTAAATCCGTATAGGTTAATCATCGTCTGTTACTCTTGGGATTTCCACTTTGCTTAAAGGCTTCCTAAGTCGAAGTTTATTGTGGCATTTTTTTTACAAAATTTTCTTTTGCGCTTGTTCTAAGTTCTCATCAGAATTTTTCTAATTGGGTGTCTTTTAAAATTAAAATGCATACCTCCATAAATTAGGTATGCAGGTGTATCGGAATTGGCCTACCTTGCCAGGCCGGTGTGTAGAGAGAGTTCTAGGAGGAAAGGCTGAACCAGGCAAAAGGAGGAGGGAATTAGGCAGCTCCTTATTTGATAATGGAGTCTGATTGGTGGTTGGGGTTAGAGAGTGTTGCCTAGCTACATGAGGTAGAAGGCACCAGAGAAAGATATTCAGTCAGGGAGAGATAGTCAGGGAGAGGAGTGCTTGGAACTGGGGGGAAAAAACCTGTGAGGAGGAAAGTTAAAATAGCCTTTTGGGGAGAAGTGCTATATATTGTTAGAGAGTCTCTAAGGGACAGAGTGCTTATGTTGAGAGCCTCTGGAAGGGAGGACTGAGAGATTTTGAAAAGCCTCTTGCGAGGGAACATAGTTCTGAGGAAGACAAATTGAGAAACTATTTTGTTTTTTTAAAAAACAATATGTTAATCTTCTGAAACCAATACACAACCTTTTTGTTCTAGTTCAAATAAACTTTACAAATGTGTTTTTACTTCACCACAAGTTTTTAGCGCGTCTTTTCTGTGCATCAGTATAAGGAAGGGGCCTGTCTACATAATAGCCATCACTCTTTAAGTTGGAGTTTCCCTCCAATTTTGAGTGGCTTTGTGTACTGAGTTTTAAATTTGGCTTGCATGCTTTAGCATATGTGCCGCCACTGCCACCAATTGACAATGGTCGGATCCCAGCAGCTGACCGCCGGTTACTTCCAGATATTTATTTATTTATTTATTTATTTACAGTATTTATATTCCGCCCTTCTCACCCCGAAGGGGACTCAGGGCGGATCACATTATAACACACATAGGGCAAACATTCAATGCCCATAAACACATCAAACAGAGACTGAGAGACACACGCAGAGGCAAGTTAACCTTCTGAGGGGATGTTCGATTCTGGCCACAGGGGGGAGCAGCTGCTTCATCATCCACACTGACGGCACTTCCTCATTCCAGGTCGTAAATTAGTTAATCTTGGCTCCCCACTTTATAAGTGGTACCTTATCTCCTACTTGATAGATGCAACTATCTTTCGGGTTGCTAGGTCAGCAACGAGCAGGGGCTATTTTTTATTTTTAATTGACGGGTGCTCACCCCGCCACGGGCTGGCCTCGAACTCATGACCTCATGGTCAGAGTGATTTAAGGAAGCTGCTCAACAGCTGCGCCACAGCCCGGCCCCATTTAGCTAGGTGGCAGTGAAGATATTACTTCACTGCCACCTAGCTAAATGTATTGGTCCTTGACCACACCATTCCCCGTGGCCTAGTGGATTAAAGCCTTGTGACTTGAAGGTTGGGTTGCTGATCTGAAGGCTGCCAGGTTCGAATCCCACCTGGGGAGGATGCAGATGAGCTCCCTCTATCAGCTCCAGCTCCATGCGGGGACATGAGAGAAGCCTCCCATAAGGATGGTAAAAACATCAAAAAACATCTAGGCGTCCCCTGGGCAACGTCCTTGCAGATGGCCAATTCTCTCACACCAGAAGCAACTCAGGTTGCTCCTGACACGAAAAAAAAGATACTAGAGTATGCCACTTCTGTTTATCAGTATCATGATTCACTGAAAACACGGTGTGTGATTCGTTCTTTTTTCTTCCCTTTCCCTTCCCACTCCCCTTCTCTGAACAGATAGTATAAATTATCTGCTAGACAGTGTTTTCACAAAGTTTATATATCATTGCCCAAGTTTTTCATGCACCAAGAAACTAACTCAGAACCAATGATAAAGAATGCTAGTAATTGCAATCCACAATATCCAGAGAGCTACACAATTTCCAGTCTGATTTAGTTTGGAACTAGCTGGATTTCAGACTCAAGACCTCTTGTAATATCTCCCCAGGACAGATATGTTCACAGTCATACTTAGCCCCCCCTAATTTCTGGTTTCAATGAGAAAGCATCTTCTAATGTTGGGTAACTGAAACATAAGTGGGAGGATCAATTGCATGCTGATACAAGGAGAATGAGGCTGAAAAATAATTAGGAGAGGGTTTTGACATGTATTATATGCTTTTAATTAATATTAAGAACATAGATATTCAGCATATGTGAATTTGCATGGTGGGAAAAATGTCACACACCACATTTCTGCTTAAGTTATAAGAAATGAATCTGAACCTCTCCTCTGGAGCCTGATCACAGAGTGTATGATGGATTGGATCCCTATTAATATGCAATATAGCAGCAGCTTTTTCTCCCCCATCCTTCTTTTCCTTCATTTTACCCACTTCTTATTTGAGTCTCTGAATTATGTGCATCATCTGCTGCCATAACTAACGTTTTTCATTTCAAGGGTATTACCTCAGATTTTGTGTAGTCCTGCAATTCTTTAAAATGTGTTAACGTTTTAGAATATTAACCAGCCCCACTTTTAAGAAGTTCATCTCTTTCTGTCTTCCTCAGCTTAAATGCAGTAGGCTAAAATTAAAAGAAATAGAGAAACGGTGAGAATTTCTCACATGCCCCATTTCTCAAAGGTTCATTCAATTTTCATATTGCCATGTTAATAGAAGTAGCACCTTTTAATAGAAATTCTGACAGAGAGAATTCATAGCAAGCCCATACAGTGGGCAGTCTGTGCCAAATAACAAAAACACATTGGATGGTTATATTTTTTATTACCATCCAATTAATTCAAAATTATTTAGTGCTCCACTGTATCACGTCTTCATGGTCTTCTGGAGATGGCAGGGGGTTGATGATGATAGAGTTAGAAGACTCTGGAGATGATATCAATTGAGTTTTAGTGTTTTCAGAGGACCCTCTTAGCAGCTCAGACAAATCATTTAAGAAGAAATGTATAAGAAAAACAATGGGAGGTAAATACCAACATGGTACTTTCTTGGATGTTTGGCATGGCCTCCACCTGAGTCCACTTGCTGGACTTCCACATGGTTGTTCTCACATGCTTAATAATAATAATAATAATAATAATAATAATAATAATAATAATAATAACTTTATTTTTATACCCCGCCCCATCTCCCCGAAGGGACTCGGAGCGGCTTACATGGGGCCTAGCCCGACACAACCAGCAATAAAACAATGAAACAAATCAATAAAACAATAAAACAATATCCAGCAAATAAACATCAGTATCAATAAAACAGTCATAAAAATCAACATACAGCATAAAATGTTAAAAACGGGAGAATAAAACACAGTCAATCTAACTAATTAGATTCACTGAATGCATAATTTTTTAAAGAAGCAAAATAATAATTGTGTATTTCCACAATAATTCCACAACTAGAGCACTGGTTAGGTTATGAAATGGCAGCAATGTAAAAAAAAATCTTCAAGAAATTTGGAGCAGAGAAGGAGATACATTTTTTTTAAAAAAAGCAGTGAATGATGGATTATATCTTTGGATTGTGAATTTGTATCATAAAAAGATTGGAAATATCCTGTAGGAATATTACTGCCTCATGAGGATAATGTAAAATCAAAGAAGAATAGAAGAAAAGGAAGAAACCTCTCCAGCGAAAACATTCAGCCCATATGTTTCTATCAAAAATGTCAGCCAAAAAAAAAAAAGGTTGGAAGAATTGCTTTCCCAAGGGAGTAATTCAAAAAAGTAACCATCTCCTTTGCTAACCAGTATCACCGATGGGAACTTGAGCAGACACTTCCAAGCTTAACGAGAACCTTGGCCCTTCACACTATATAATATTAATTATAGCACTATGAGCCTATGTAGTAACCTATGGATGTGAGAGCTGGATCATAAGGAAGGCTGAGTGAAGGAAGATAGATGCTTTTGAACTGTGGTGTTGGAAGAAAATTCTGAGAGTGCCTTGGACTGCAAGAAGATCAAACCAGTCCATACTCCAGGAAATAATGGCCAAATGATCACTGGAGGAAAGGATATTAGAGGCAAAGATGAAGTACTTTGGCCACATCATGAGAAGACAGGAAAGCTTGGAGAAGACAATCATGCTAGGGAAAATGAAAGGAAAAAGGAAGACTAAAACTAAAAATCCCAGAATTCCATAGGATGTAACCATGGCAATTAAAACAGTACAATTTTATAATGTGAACGTCTTCTCCCACTCTCATCCCCACCTTTAATGGCTGCTATGGCTCAATGAAATTATGGGAGTTATAGTTTTACATGGTTTTTCTTTTTCTCAGCCAAAGAGTGCTAGTGTTTCACCAAACTACATATCCCAGGATTACATAGTATTGAGCCATACCAATTAAAGTAATGTCAAATTGCACTGATTCTACAGTGTAGAGCAGGTCCTAGCCTAACACTTTCTTCTTAGAAACTAGGATATAGAGCCTTGGGAGCCCATACATCATCTTGAGAACAGCATTCAAAGTAGCTAGAACAGTAGTGAATGCCTTCAGAGTTATTTGACTTACTAAAGAGGATCAGACTCAACAGTACAGTGTATCCAAAATTAGAGATCCTAGGTGAGGCACCAACACTTACTAGCAGAGAAGGCTAATGGCCTTGTAAAACTAGAGTCCATAACACTGAGCCATGGCAGGTGAAGTAGTATCAGACTGCATTAATTCGAGAATGCAGATGCACCCTTTGTGGCATGTTACCAAAAGGAGTATACCAATGAATTTACATTCTAGAATTAATGTAGTCGGAAGCCACTTTTTATTTAGTGACAAACAGCCCTTGGAACAGAGAGAAGGGTAATTTTTATATATTTTTCTTCCTGTGTGTGTTGCACAAATTCAGCCTCTGTGCACAACTGGATTTTAAATGGGGTGAATATAAATCTAAAATTCCATAGCAAAGGAGGAGTGAGCTTTGAGTATGTTCAAGTGCATAAATGGCCAGAGAAGAAGCTGTTAAACACCTTCTCTCCTCATCCTTGATCCCACTCCAACATTTGTAATGATGAAATACTTTTCTTTAATCAAAACCACTATTACACCAACAAGAATCTGGCTTTGCTGCACATTTGCTTGAAACTTGTTTTCAACCTTCATTACTATTTCAGTAAGATTGTGCTCGACTTTAGAGTGGTAGTCAAAAGGTGCACGTATGACTGCACAGGAACAGTTGTTGTTGTGGGGAGCTTTAATTTCAGATCATTCAAAGTGATTCCAAACAAGCTCACTAGGGTGCAAGAGGTTGTTTGGAGTCAGTGAAAAAGCAATGAGGCTAAAGTGTCTCCCTGTTCAGCAATTCTGATCTTGTTTACTTCTTTCATATTTATGTTAGGGGGGGGGGGGGGGGACAGTGGCTACAATTGGCCATGAATATGTGAAAAATTCACAATTGAGGAATTAAGCTGGTGGGCATCCTTGAAAGATACATGAACAGCTATAGGTGGCCACATAGAGGCCCACAGGCCAGAAGCCTCTAGCCTACAAAGACTCTTGCACTGGAAACTCTACCCAATTGGGAGTCCTTCTGGACAAAAGGTAATGGCTTACTTTAGAAATTCTGTTCCAAAACAGAATGGCACACTCTAACTATGCTAAAGAGAATTTAAAGTGTGATAAGAAGATGATTCAAAATACACTGAGCTTAAATTAATGCATTGCAATAAAGCATTAGTCTTTGCACAGATCATTATTTTTCCATTAGCTAAATGCCATTAGTTAATTAAGACTTTCTAGAAATATTCACAAAACCCTAGCTATAGCGTATGCATATTCACAGATAGCTAATATTGTTGGCATAAAATAAGAAATAAGAATTCAGCTATATGCTGGTCTCTTTTAGTGAACCTGATCAATAGCATTTCCCCGTGGTTTGTACTGTTTGCTGAGCTCGGTCATTTGTACTAACCTAGAAATGCTGTAACTGCAGCATTATGTGCCCAGGGTCAAGAACCAGATGTTATGGTTACAAAAAGTGCCAGACTCTGAGAAACATCCTCATCAATAAGCATATTCTTAATACATTCTGTGCTGGTCGCATAGACCTCAGAGAAGGATTCGTTTGTGCATTAAATATTGCTCATGAGCACTTTGTCATTGTCTGGATAACTCTGAAGTTCTATAAAATACTGATGCTTGAAATAAACTTTATCTATCTCAATACAGGACTCTTTCGAGGCCCTGTAATTGGAATTGCTGTGAACAAGTTGGACTGAAACCAGTACAAGCGCTTGATAGATCCTATGACCAAAATAATTATTTGTCTATTTGCCTTCCTCCTCAGTTTCAGGCTCCTCCAAGCTTTGCGTCTTGTCAAAGAGAGACCATATGGCTGATGTTTTTGATCCTACCCAATAAAATGATTCAAATGCAGTCAAAGTTGGTTTTTTTGCAATGTCAATTTATTCAGTGTTGTTTGTGCTTTTGGAAGATGTCATATAATTTCACTTACGCTTCTTTCAACACTATATTGTTTCCTATAGAATGAACATGTACTTCCAAATTTTAGTGGCGATGACAGATAAATGTAAAGGTAGTGTTGAAACAGTACTGTAAACAAAGGGAGCTAACTATTTAATTATTAATTGTTTAATTATATTAACTTCACCCCCATAAAATTGTACTGTGCCATCACATGTAGGTAATGCTAGGGTTCTTAAATCTAATCTATTTTCCCTCATACAATAAATTAGGGAAAAACAATTGTTTTTCTGCTTGTTGTTCATCTTAGAGAGATTTTGTCTATTCCCAAAGCTGATTTTTCTATATTTCTGTAAATGTGTCAAATTTCAAATTATGATCATTTTTGCCTTGTTATATGGACTACAAAACATAAGGTCATTGGATAGATTGTTTCAATCAATCTGGAGGATTGTGGAACTAGTTGATGCAGACCTTCTGCTTTTCAACACCAATTACTTTACTTTAGAGATACAACACCATTATTCAAATTCCCAAGCAAGAAGCATATGAGCTTCCCTGATAGCGTAGTGGACTAAGTGACTTGAAGGTTGGGTTGCTGACCTGAAAGCTGCCAGGTTCGAATCCCACCCGGGGAGAGTGCGGATGAGCTCCCTCCATCAGCTCCAGCTCCATGCGGGGACATGAGAGAAGCCTCCCACAAGGATGGTAAAAACATCAAAACATCTGGGCGTCCCCTGGGCAACGTCCTTGCAGACGGCCAATTCTCTCACTCCAGAAGTGACTCAAGTTGTTCCTGACATGAAAAAAAAAGGACATGATTATTCTGGTTTATAGAGACTGTCCACTCTGGAAAAATCAGGAGCCTAAAAGAGAAAAGATACAATTTATTTATTTAGCAATGTATACAATAACTGATAAACCCACTTGTCTACAATGATAACAGGCCACAGCCTAATGGCTAAGGACTTTGTCACATGGATGAGGTCCAGTGCTATGATTCACTAGTCTCTGTGACAAATCTGGGCAGCATTGGGGCAGTAGCAGGGCATTCCTGGCACCCCGACCACCAGCTGACACTTCCGTGTCCCAGATGGAAAATGCCACCACGCAGCTTGAGTCTGCCAAAGCCTCGTTGTTCGTTATGGAATATGGGGAAGCTTCTGTGTTGATGGTGGCAGCATACCACCACACTGCCACCCCAGTTCACCCAAAGAGCCCCACCAGAAGTGACCCTATGTCTTCTTAGGGGTGATGTGAGGCTCCATGGGTAAACTGGGGCAGAAGTGTCCAAGTACGTTTTTTGCCACATGTAATAAGGCTGCAAGTGACAGTCCAAAAAGGGATGGGGTTGTCCTTCAATTTATTCCTTCTTTACTGAACAAGCAATGCCATTTTAAGTCTCATATTTTGCACTGTTTCTTTAAACACGCCTTTTAAAAGTTGTATTTTAATGCCTAAATGTATGTTTTATTCACATTCTACTGGTTCTATCAATGCTGGTCATTGACTGAAATAAAACTGTTCTGTTCTGTTCTTCAAACTTCAGGTACAAACCAGATCCAGTGTTTCTTCATTAGGCCCAAGGCAATGTTCCATTATCAATGAAAGTGATCCCACCCAGTGTGGTTCATCTTGAATCAAATGGACCCAGGCCCATAGCCAGGATTTTGATTCGGGCGGGGCTCGGATTTTGATTCGGGGGGGGGGGGGCTGAGTCTGAGTGAGAGAGGATCTACCTAGCAAACCTTTTGTATTGTTATCCCAATACCCCCATGCATATGGGATATATTGAGCATGGTGATCAGATCATGATATGAATAAACATAACAGTTTAAATAATAAATGTAAGGCCTTCTCGTGGACCACCCGGCTACATGCCTGACTGGACCTATATACAACCCTCATATCCATGGAGGATATGTTCCTGAACTTCTGGTGAATCCACAGTTAATAGTGAACCCTAGTGAAGTGAAGGATCTCTAATCCAAGAATACCCTTGAGTTATGCTGGAGGACTTAGAACATACCTACAGAAAATATCTGTCAGACATGCATAAATTAAACTGCAGATATCAGGTTTGTATAGGAACTGTATTAAATTGTTCTCACTCAGCTTTCAGTTTAACTGGGTTCAGTCTTAAAACCTATTCTCCGTGTCCTTGTCCTTTCCTTACTAAAAGTGACATGGGATGTGAAATACTTAATAAATGCATAAATCTTTTTTCAGACCTGTGCAGAAAGCAGAATTTTTCTAAAAGATGCCACAAAGCATCCATTTAATTATCTGCTTACTGGAGCATCAAACAGGGCTCCAGTAAGCCAGGACTTACAACATCACTAACTCTTACAACATCTTCCTTCTTGTTCTTATAGTTCCTTCCAGGCTCTTCAAGTTCTGCTTTGTTCTTCTACTCAATCTGATTTGCTAGCTATCCAGTCTGGGCAGCATCATTGGATGCTGGTCATTGATCTATAGTGCCTCACCAGTGCTTTTTATGTTAACTGCAAACATAACCATGCTATTCCAGGCAGAACTGTAGAACTAATAGTTTGTCCTTGAAAAAACTGTCAATAGTTATTCACTTTTGAAGGACAAATAAAAATAAAAATTGCAACTAGAAAATGAATGATAAATACCGAGAGCCTGAAAATTATTTTTAAAATAATTGAGTGCTTTAAATTGGGATTCTATTGGGATTGTCCATAAGTAGGTTATGAGGGCATGTCATAGGATTTCTTAGCATATGATTTATGGAAATCATATCAAAGCCAAAGCTCATCTCTTACTATAATTCTTCCTACTGCAAAACAGCAGTTTATGTACCAGTGGATAAGGTATTAATCTGGGAATTAAATCTTAATGGATTTTATTAAACCATATTTTAAGAAGGCTGAATCTGGCAAATCAATAAGAAATGTAAGCATTGACCCATGTATCCATCCCTCAGTGCTATTCAAGATCCTGTTTAAGATCCTGTTTGAAAGAGACAAAGGCTAGTATCATGGAGCTGCTTTAAACAGAGAAGAAATATTAAGATTGGCTTATGCACAGTACTTGAAAAAATGCACGTGGCAGCATTTGCAAAATGGTTTGTTTTTGTTTTTTTTGCAATTTCAGTGTTTTTTGAAAAATTACCTTTAAAACTCTAGATGTGGCAAAAGCTCCACACAGCTTCTTCTCTTCCTTATTAATAAAATATGTGTTAGGTACAAAAGAAAGAATGTGCGTGTCAGAAAGCAGTTTTCCCAAGAATAAGTTTTATTTCTGCAAGAACTTTGAAAGCTTTGCACCAAGGATTTAGAATAGCTAAGGATGAATTGCTTTGTATTGTGTGTTCTTGTACAATTTCGTTTTTTCTTTCTTTCTTTTTACTTATAATATCTATCCTGACTTCTGTAGTTTGTCAAAAAGGGCTCTCTTATTTGTATTCATCACAAACCCAAAACTGAAGGAAAAGGGGGACTTTTTTGTTCTGTTTTTTAAAGAATATTATATCTGTCTGCATGATTCTTCTAGACATATGTGTAAGATTGTTTACAACTCACTTAGAAACCACAATAAGTTCACAGAAGTAACCTTCACGTCCCCGCCACTCCTTTCTGAGATGTTTGACCTGAATGTAAGGCAGACTGAAGCAGTCACTTCAGGACTCCAAACTGGCTGGTGTGACATAGGACCTCATCACATGTACTTTTTACAGCATCCTAGGATGCTGCGGGGATGGAGCCTGCCAGAGTCCATCACATGATACATGGCTAATTCCAGCAGGACTCCATCCTAGCTCAATTCCAGAAGCATCCTAGGACAGAGCCCAGAGGACACGGGAGGCTTTCTGGATTCTCATTAGTTAGAATGGGGCCAACGGGGGACTTGGGGGGAGGAGCTGGGTGGTGGCACATTCCCCCATGTGATTGTCAGTGTTTTATATTATTTAGGTCATTTCTTATGTGAAAATGGATAAGTGTTTGTAAGACTGAGTGCTATTAATAGAGACTGAGTAAATCTTGAGTTAGTGAATGTGAATGTAAATGTGAATGTGAATGTGATGGTGAAGGTGAAGGTGATTGTGATGGTGGCAAAGATGGTATTGCTGTTGAAAAGCTATTGAAGTGGAACCGAAGAGAGGTTTGAAGAGGTTTGAAGATGGAGAGTCCAGAAACCAGAAAGGTTAAAGCTTGAAGATAAGAACATTTTGTTTTTGCTGCTGATAAAAGCAAAGGACTGTTTTGTATGTATTTTTATATAAATCTTTCTTTACTAAAAGACAGTTTGGTTTTTGGGGTTTTCTCCTTGGACGAAGGGTGCAGCTTCCGCAGAAGGGGTTGAATGCTTGGAACCCCAGTTTGATAGCAGCGACAGTGATGGGGAAAGCAGTGATGCAGGCAATGCAAAATGAGGGGTGCTGGTTCCCCCCGCTGCCCCATGGATTCGTCACACTATCTGGCAAATCCCCCTGTTGTTGCCTGCATTTGGGACCTCCATGTGATGAGGTCCATAGATACTAATGAGAGTTTACTCTTTCAAGTCAGAGGACATAACAGAGTGTTACACGTGGACTGCCCTATAACCTCTAAGATAGACTGCTGTTCTCAGATGGGGTGAAAGATACTGTCATATCACTCATTCTTAAATCTGAGCTGCGGTAGCACAATGAGTTAAACCCGTGTGCTGGCTGAACTGCTGACCTGAAAGTTGGATTGCTGACCTGAACGTTGTCAGTTCGAATCTGTGAGGTGGGGTGAGCTCCCATCTGTCAGCTTTAGCTTGCAGGGACATGAGAGAAGCCTCCCAGCGAACACATCCAGGCATCCCCTGGTCAACATCTTTGTAGACAGCCAATTCTCTCACACCAGAAGTGACTTGCAGTATGTTCTCAAGTCACTTATGACAAGATAAAATAGCTCATTCTTAAAGTAATATTCACTTCCAGGCCCATCAGGTTCTGCAAATGGTAACAAAACAAAATCTCATACTCATTCAACGTCTGCAACTAGTTTATTTGTAAGTCACACAGTAATAGGATTTAATATTGAAATTAAAAGTTTTGAATGACGAAATCATAGCAGCTATTTATTTATCCAGTGTAATCATCTGCTGGGTTTAGCAGGCAGTTTATATGTTGCAGTAGAGTACAGATGGAATGAAAGCCAGAAATCTGAGCAATCCATTAATATAAATTTTATAGCGTACAGCTGGAATAATTTGAAACCCATGCGAATTATTTACCAAATGCAGCAGCAACCAGATGCAATTGTTTAAAAGCCATAAGAAACAACAATCAGAAAATAAGCTACAGATAATTTATGGTAGTACAACTGACTTTTGCTTCTAGCATATGTAACACTCTCCAGGCAGTTTAGACTCATTTGTACAATGTTGCCCAGTTCTTATAAAATAAACATTGTGCTGGGCAGGTTGCAGTAGCTCTAATGTTCTGCTGGACTAATTATGTCCCAGCTGACCGGTCTGCAAACAGCCATAGCTGGATTTAATCTATTGTAAGGCAGACAGGAATCCTGGCACAGAAGACTGTACATAATGGAATTCTCTAGCCTTGAAACAATTACAAAGATTCAACCTTCATGAACAAGTGGGAACAGAAAATTTAGACTCCTCTAATGTACAAGCACTAGTGAATGGTAGGTTGATAGGTTGTTAAAAAAACAATAGTTATTAATTACCTCAATTCTGGGTAAGTGTATCTATTTTACTTTTATCACACAGAGCTCTTTCTGGGATAGCAATTTGGAGGAGCAATTGAGATGTAGTAGTACAGTAGAGTTTCACTAATCCAAGCCTCGCTTATCCAAGCATCTGGATAATCCAAGCAATTTTTGTAGTCAATGTTTCCAATATATCGTGATATTTTGGTGCTAAATTCGTAAATACAGTAATTACAACATAACATTACTGCATATTGAACTACTTTTTCTGTCAAATTTGTTGTATAACATGAAGTTTTGGTGCTATATTTGTGTGTATGTGACATGTGTAAACCCCATCCACTCCTGGTTAGAAGCTGGCTAAGCCCCATCGGAAGAAACCCACTTCTAGATTATCTTCTTATCCCAGATTATCTGGCAGTGTGGACTCATATAATCGAGTTCAAAGCAGATAATCTGGGATATTTTTTTCGTGTCAGGAGCAACTTGAGTCGCTTCTGGAGTGAGAGAATTGTGTCTGCCATTTCGACTCTGACTTTTTTTTTTTGCTGTAGCTAGATTGCAACAGAAATGCAGAGCTTAAGTGAAATCTCCCCAAATACCTATTCCCATTAACAACCAACTTTAGGATGTTGCCCAGGGGACGCCCGGATGTTTTGATGTTTTTACCATCCTTGTGGGAGGCTTCTCTCATGTCCCCGCATGGAGCTGGAGCTGATGGAGGGAGCTCATCTGCACTCTCCTGGGTGGGATTTGAACCTGGCAGCTTTCAGGTCAGCAACCCCACCTTCAAGTCACTTAGTCCACTCCACCATCTGGGGGCTCTGAGGAGGCAGTCGAGACACCAGCCATATTCAATTGGACCCAAGTCTTCCAGGAAGATTTGGATCAAATCCAGTATCAAATTAATTCACTACAAAGCAGGGTTTTCCTGCTTTGTGGAAAATTAATGTGTTTTTATGTGAGGCATCGTTTGGACACCCCATGTATAAAACCAGAAGCTTGCGCATTTTGTGAGCTATCTGAATGCACCCCTGCTTGTCCCTTCCCTCAACCTGTGTTGCCTGTTTTGCTCTAGGATGAACCAAATAAATTATTTCTTTCTGCTATGAATCCTTAAGGACCTCAGATCCTCATGCTCTCCCAAATGCAATTCCTAACATGGTCCTCTTTGAGACTCATTTTCAACAATGACTCCTTGTCAGTGTCTGCCATTTCGACTCTGACTTTTTTTTTTTTTTGCTGTAGCTAGATCGCAACAGAAGTGCAGAGCTTAAATGAAATCTCCCCAAATACCTATTCCCATTAACAACCAACTCTAGCTCTTTAATTCCAAATATTCACTAACATTTTAAACTGTAGTATTGGACTGTTCACTACCATTTTCCCCTCTGATGTTTTCCCAGAACATCAGGCTCAGAGCATTTGGGAAGAATGAAATTGTGTCTCAATGACAGTTCACAATGAATATCCAAGCATTTTGAAAATATCATTTTAAAATGTATAATTAGAGGGAAGAATTTTAGAAAGAGATATTCATTCTATCCTCCTTGCAGTCAAGAGAACACATGTCTCCAAACCTACATGTATTTATCTATTACTTAAATATCCATTACAGTTGTTCGTTGTATTTTAGTTTAATACAATACTGTAAAACATACAAACAGCACTAAAAATATACAACTATAAAATATTTTTTAAAATCTAAATCTTTCTTTTAATACATTTACTTCACTCCTGTCATGAAGGTGGAAAGAAGACAGTAACAAGGAAAGTTGTTTTTATCTTAAAAACTTGTTCAAGTAAAAACAAACACCAACGTTTTCCTGTTAAAATTCAATCACGTAGCAATATTATCTCTGTGTCCTAGGGACCTGCAAGTATTCATGTTCTTTCAAATTTTAAGTAGCAGAGGAAACTCTGGGTGACAAATTAAACACTGGGAAAAATTCAATGTTCAATAAAGCAATTAAGAGCAATAAGCCACACTCAAGAGCCTCAGAAGGGATATGTAAGTCCTCTCTACCCTACTCTAGATATCAATTTGTACATGTTAAAGCAGGTTTTTATTACATATTCTGCCAAAACTGCAACAGCACTAATATAAACTCATAAGCCTCATCATACTTAAAGCCAAACAAATCCATTATTCATACATTTATTTTTTCAAGTAATGGAAAAAGGGATCTTTTAGCCAGCTGAGATTTGAGCTCTTTAGATTTACTTGGAGCAATGTGAATTTATGCCGACTCTGAGTTCTAAATGGTAAAATATCGATGTAGCTGCAAGCAACTTGCCAGAATGAAATTAAACAAAGAGGGTATGTCTTTTTCTTTCCTTTGACGCTACATATCTGAAAACATTAGCTCAGTACAAAAATGACACTGCTAAATCTGGAGTTAATGTAGAACTGTGAATGGCCTGAACTGCTTAAGCAGCATGCTGGATGTGTATAAGTAAAGATAGGCAAGAAAAGATGCCTTAAGCGGGCAGCTTTAATGTTCTGAGAAATCCCTATGAGCGTCCCAAAGCCTCTGAGGCTTGGAAAATGAGCTTTGCATAGAAGATAAACAATTAGTAGCAGCTGATAGCTTCCATGCCATGGAGCTGTGAACAGAGATGTTAAAGGAGCTATGCAAAGTGCTGAAGTATTCTGTCCACAGAATATCTGCTTTCAAAATAGGATGAAATCAAGAGCATATTGACTTCCTCACTGAACAAAAGGAACCACCAACTGCTACTATAGATAATTCACTAGTTATAGGCTAAACTTGGAGTGCCCTATGAATGTAGTAGTTTGGCTGTTAGGAATTGTGGGAGATGAAGTCCAAAACACCTGGAGGGCTGAAGTTTGCCCTCGATGCCTGATGTACAGTAACCTCTTCTTGCCATATAATGGACTGGGCCAAAACATGCTTATGGGTATCTAGCTAATCTTACAAGGATTTTTATTTTTCCAACATCTCTGTATTAAAAAGAAACACTACTTCAGAAGTTGGTAATATATCTGTGTAAGTCATCTTTTTCAATTTCTTTCAAAAAAAATCCACAACTTTTAAAAAACACTGCTATATTTTAGTACTATGATAGCTAGGAAAATAATGACTACCACTATGGATGCAGAACTGGCTAGCTCTAATTGATTTCAAATTAAGCAGGTGGGGAGACACATTCAACAGGTAAGACAGCCTATAAATTTTGATGCCAAAATGTGATCAGAAATTTCAGAACCATTCTAACCACATTCAGGTTTAGAATGTTGCTTTATGTTGTGAATGCACCTTCGGAGACTGTGGATGATAGTGGTGGGAACAGGAGAGGAAGGAAAAACCCTCACGAGGAGGGCTCATTGGAGGATTTGTTTAGGAATGTTTCCATGAAGCTCCTGAGAGAAATCATCCATAGGCATGGGGTGAGGTGTTATCAGTATGCTGATGACCCCAAACGTATTTCTCCATGTCTTCCAAAACAGCTTCAGCTAAGGATAGCATGTCTCCTCTGAATGATTCTGCCTTGGTCAGACCACACCTGGAATACTGCGTCCAATTCTGGGCACCACAGTTGAAGGGAAATGTTGACAAGCTGGAAAGCGTCCAGAGGAGGGCAACTAAAATGATCAAAGGTCTGGAGAACAAGCCCTATGGGGAGAGGCTTAAAGAACTGGGCATGTTTAGCCTGCAGAAGAGAAGGCTGAGACATGATAGCCATGTACAAATATGTGAGGGGAAGTCACAGGGAGGAGGGAACAAGCTTGTTTTCTGCTGCCCTAGAGACTAGGACGCGGAACAATGGCTTCAAACTACAGGAAAGGAGATTCCACCTGAACATTAGGAAGAACTTCCTCACTGTGAGGGCTGTTCGGCAGCGGAATTCTCTTCCCCGGACTGTGGTGGAGGCTCCTTCTTTGGAGGCTTTTAAACAGAGGCTGGATGGCCATCTGTCAGGGGTGCTTTGAATGCGATTTCCTGCTTCTTGGCAGGGGGTTGGACTGGATGGCCCATGAGGTCTCTTCCAACTCTACTATTCTATGATTCTATGATTCTATGAATGCCTGGGGGAGGTAATGGGCCGGATGACGAAAAACAAATTGCAACTGAATCCAGACAAAACAGAGGTGCTTTCCATCATGGGTCCTATTCTGGGCATGGAGTTGTGTCAACCAGTTCTGGATGGGGTTACACTCCCCCTGAAATACTGTGTTCCCACCCTCCAAATGTCAGCCCAGGTAGATGTAACTGTCAGGAGTGCTTGCTATCAGCTTTGGCTGATCCACCAGCTGCACCCCTTCTTAGATTTGAAGGACCTGAAGATGGTAGTGCATGCACTGGTAACCTTAAGGTTGGACTTGTGCAATGTGCTTTACATCAGACTACCCTTGTACCAAGTTCAGAAACTCCAGTTGGTTCAAAATACGGCAGCCAGATTGGTTACAGGAACATCTAAGAGTATACATATTACACCTATCCTGAAGTCACTCCATTGGCTGCCAATTAGTTTCTGGGCAAAGTACAAGATGTTGGTTTAGACCTTTAATGTCCAACAATGTTTGGTTCCAGGTTACCTAAAGGATTGCCTTGTCCCATACAATCCACCCTGCACACTTAGGTCTACTGGGGAGTATCTGCTCCAACCAACCGGAATCTGACTGGCAACCATCACCCAGAAGACATTTTCATCAGCCACCCCATGACTGTGGAATGACCTGCCAGAAGAATTTTGGCAGCTAAAAGAGCTGTTGGAATTTTTAAACCATGTTAAGACGTATCTCTTTTGGCAGGCCTATCTGGACACTCTTTAAACATGAATTTTAAATGTGTGTGTTTGTTTAATCTCTGTTTTGTGTATTTTAATATTATTTTATAGAGATACTCTTTGGCATGTAACTTTTATAGAGGTACCTTTTAATATGTGTATTTGTGGTGTTTTTGCTGTGCTTATGTGTTTAATTGTTCTGTAATCCACCTCAAGGCATGACGGGAGACAGGTAAGAAATAAAATTATTTTATTATGACACAGCAAACAAGATAGATATGCTGGATTTCATATTATTATTATTGTTATTATTATTATTATTATTATTATTATTATCATCATCATTATTAAAAGGTTGATCAGAGAGTGCAACAACATCACACACAAATGCCAAACCCCATGTTACCAGGTTGTTTTTTTTTATGTCAGGAGCAACTTGAGAAACTGCTAGTCGCTCTGGTATGAGAGAATTAGCCATCTGCAAGGACATTGCCTAGGGGATGTCTGGATGTTTGATGTTTTACCATCCTTGTGTTAGGCTTCTCTCACGTCCCATTCCCAGGATAATGCCAAAGAATTCCATAGAACTGAGAGGAGGCATTTCATATTTGGACCTAAGCTTTGCACAGTAATGTAGGCCCTAGCACAGAAATCAGAACATACGTTCTAATCTCTAAGAGTCCTTCTACACTGCCATATAAAATCCAGATTATCTGTTTTGAACTGAATTGTATGACAGTGTAGACTCATATAATCCAGTTCGAAGAAGATAATGTGGATTATCTGCTTTGATAATCTGGATTATATGACAGTGTAGAAGGGGTCTAAGTTAGAAGTATATAAAAAGAGAGTGAAAGGCCCAAGGTCTCTCACAGAGCAATATTATATGTAGGATCCCTCAGGCGATGAGCCATTGAATTCTGCATAGGGCACCATTGTGCTGGTGGATTAGAGTATGCTATCACCATGAACTATATTCCAGTAAGAAAGTGCAAATATTCCAGTGTTCTAGAAAAACATTCTATATATAGTTTGTTATTTTTCTTTAAAAAAAAATGAAAACTTTAAAAAAAAAAACCAAACCCACAGTTTATTAAATCAGGAAACTCATGACACATAAATCTAGTGAAGGAGAAAAGCACATCACATTCTGTCAAACTGACCTATAAATATGTTTTAAAAATTTGCCAACCAAGGCAAAAACAGTGGGATTTCAGATCATTTTCAACTGTCAGAATATTATTAATATTTAACCAAGGAGATGAACGTCAACATTGGATGCAAATAGAATAGAAAAAAAAACAAATTAATAAAACATCAATTTCAAGGCAATCTTTCAAGCATCATCACATACAAGTATAGAACAAAGAGAGTCAAATATTTTTGGTAGAGCAGGATTCTGACAAAATGAAGGTGGAGAATCATGAATAATTAAGTCAACAGCAATAGCTTGACTAGCCTTTTTAAAATAAATAAACAAGTTCAGGTACCATCTGAACCCGTTAGATCCAAAAAATCTGTTTACTACTCTTAATTTCAGATTCAGAAACAAAAAATGCATGCTGCAATTATTTGGCATTAAATTTAGAGATCTGGATTCCTACACACTGGAAAGTACAGCATATTTCAGCAAACTTTTTATTCAAAACTAACTACATATGCATATGTGAAATGAGATAACTGTAAGGTAAGTAATGCATAAGCTCATAATCATAATGGTACTGTTCCATTATCTGGGCGGAGTCCAAAAAGTGACACCAGACAGAGAAGGGTAATCCAATTATGGGAGAGAGGATTTGAAGGAGGAAAATCATTTTCCCAGTTTTTGCTGTTATTCCCCTAAATAGCAGCCCAGGAGCAAGCCATCAGAACAAATGCAATTAAGGCCAAGATCGAAAAATCAGCTGATGACCCAAAATGCAGACACTGCAAGGAAGATGACGAAACCATTGATCATATCCTCAGCTGCTGTAAGAAAGTTGCACAGACAGACTACAAACAGAGGCACAACTATGTGGCCCAAATAATTCATTGGAACTTATGCCTCAAGTACCACCTCCCAGCAGTAAAGAACTGGTGGGATCACAAACCTGAAAAGGTAATGGAAAATGAACACGCAAAGATACTGTGGGACGTCCGAATCCAGACTGACAAAGTTCTGGAACACAACACACCAGACATCACAGTTGTGGAAAAGAAAAAGGTTTGGATCATTGATGTCGCTATACCAGGTGACAGTCACATTGACGAAAAACAACAAGAAAAACTCAGCCGCTATCAGGACCTCAAGATTGAACTTCAAAGACTCTGGCAGAAACCAGTACAGGTGGTCCCAGTGGTGATCGGCACACTAGGTGCCGTGCCAAAAGACCTCAGCTGGCATTTGGAAACAATAGACATTGACAAAATCACAATCTGCCAACTGCAAAAGGCCACCCTACTGGGATCTGTGTGCATCATCCGAAAATACATCACACAGTCCTAAACACTTGGGAAGTGTTCGACTTGTGATTTTGTGATACGAAATCCAGCATATCTATCTTGTTTGCTGTTTCATACAATGTCATTGTGTCAATAATAATAATAATAATAATAATAATAATAATAATAATAATATGTTAAGGCCATTAATGCTTATCAAAGTGATTAATTACAACATTCACAATGGCCTCCAACAGACCACCCTTTCTCCCACCCTGGACCATCCACAGATATATAAACCTTCCTTGCTTAGTTTTTTTCCAATATACTTCATAACCTCTGAGGATACCTGCCATAGATTTGGATAAAACATAAGGAGAGAATACTTCTGGAACATGGCTATATAGTCCAGAAAACACACAACAGCCTAATAATAATAATAATAATAATAATAATAATAATAATAATAATAATAATAATAATAGGAATAAGGAGGAGGAGGAGGAGGAGGAGGAGGAGGAGGAGGAGGAGAAATACACCTTCCAGAGGTCACTTGAAAATTTCTTTCAAAATGTGCACAGGGTTTTTTTTACCTGCTTACACTTTTACTTGATGGTGTCCAGACTTAAAGTTTTATGATTTAATAAGATATTGAGAGAAACTGATAAAATTGATTTGCCTAACATTTTCTCTCTGTTTTGCTGCTGTAGTTTGCTCTGTAAAGGCTTCTGGATGCTGTTTATTTTATCTTTTCCAGGTAGGCACACAGCTCCAGTAGGGTTCGCAATGGCTACAACATTTCCCAGCTTAAGCTTTATTGCATTGTTTATTGCAGACGCACTGCTGCAATCCAATATTCCTCACCCCTGGTTCACTATTTTCCCAATTCCGATGCTGATTCTAAAAACCAGTAGAGAGAGGATGAGAAGGAAAAGCAAGGGACTGGGCAGGCAAAAACAGACTTTGCTCAAAGGAGCTTCTTTGTCACAGGCATTGTTAGCAAAGGAATGCTTGTAGCGTTGCCGCATAACACTACACATATCTATTGAGCAGTCCCCAGAGCTCAGTGCAACTTTTTCATCATCAATGAATAGATCAGAAATTTCCAAACTGTGTGGCATGACAAGTTAGTGTGTTGGCCATAGTATGTAGGTGTGTCATATGAATGTACTCATAACTGACAAAAACCTTGGAAATGTATGTTGTTGTCTTACAAATTAGATATCTTTTAAATATATAAATGAAAAGTTTTCATAAGATATGATGGGTCCCCATATGTTTCATTATTACAATTTATGTATGTTTCTGCATCTCTCATAAGAGGTTGATTTAATGCCCATTTGGTTAGTAAAACTGAATTATTGTGTTGAAAAATGATACATGTCTAAAAAGTGTGTCACCAACATGAAATGCTTTAAAAGCTCTAGAGTAGAGTATTGAAGCTCAATACAGAAGATTGGAGTGTTTGTGGCAGAGGAGATGCTAATTCATAGCCTTGTCTTGATTTAGGGAGCAGAAACTGGAAGGAAAAATAACTGCTGTAGATCATCTCAAAAGCTGTGTAGTTCCCCTTCCTTCTAGGTACCTTGAGGGCTTTTATTCTTGCAGAGAACCTCCCGCAATCTGTCACAAATACACCCCCTTTGCCTTAACATCTGTCAAACATGAACTGGCTCTTGTGGTGTAGTCTTAATTGCCATATTCTCTCCCACTAATGAAATCACGAGACAACACAACAATGTGGGTTAACTATGGGCAACTTTATTATATGTTACCAATCAATATCTGTGTTATCTACCAAACAAGTTTAAGGGCATGAACATAAACTTGAACTTGCCCTTGATCTTGAACTTGAATTTGAACTTACACTTGAATTTGTTATGTAATAAAATTGAGGCAGTGGCCCTCGAAGACCAACTCATCCCCCAACAATGACGAGATACCACAGTCCCTGTAATAGTCATCTGCGATCCAGAAGAAAATGGTTCTAAACTTGCTTCAAAAGTAGGGGGCACTGGCACTTTGTTTCTAAAGTCATTTCTGAATTTTGAAGCAAAAAATTCAAAACTTTCCAAAACTTCTGAATCTTCTTATGTACCTCGTTAATGGCGGATGCACATGCACATTATTGTCAATGGGGAAAATTGAGGGGCTTCTCTCTCTCTCATTTTTGAGCTATCCTAATGAAACCTGCTAAAGTGGTAGAACACATTTAGCACTGTTAGCTCACCAAATCTAAGAACGTTTGACTTATCCTCAGATTTTTGGTGAATTTTCAAAGTTTTTATAAAACATTTTTTAATAATAACAGAAATCTGTTCCTGGTTTGAAAGTGTTATTTCCTGTTTCATTCGGTTGTCTTTACTTTGCAAGTCATTGTTCTATTTCAGATACTTTATTTTTGTGGCTGAAACTTTGTTAAATTGGGGGAGAGAGACGCAACAAACCTTAATGTGCTATTTTTTATAGGACGATGTCCCTTGCGCAAAGACAAAGTTTTGGCAGTGTAATAAAGTTTTGCCATGTTTTTATGACAGAACCAATTAGGAAATGACATTTATCAACCAGGAACAGAAATCATAGCACACCATCAAATCACTCCTGACAGATGGCCATCAGCCTCTGAATAAGGAAATTTGTTACTGGTTTGAAAGTGTTATTTCCTGTTTCATTGGGTTTTCTGGGGCTGAGAGTGTGTGACTTGCCCAAGATCACCCAGTGGGTTACCATGGCTGAGTGGGGAATCAAGCCACAATCATAGTCCAACTCTCAAACCAGTACACTACACCATGCTGTCTTAAAACGGCCCAGTGCTAGCCAGGAGGGAAAATGCTCAGGGCTTGGTTTCTATGGGGGCTTTTAATCCCAATGCTAGCCAGGAGAGAAAACACTCAGGGCTTGGTTTCTATGGGGCTGTTAAGCCCGATGCTAGCCAGGAGAGAAAACGCTCAGGGCTTGGTTTCTATGGGGTTGTTAAGCCAGATGCTAGACAGGAGAGAAAACTCTCTTCCCTTTCTGTCAAGAATAGGGCACTTTCTATGGGGCTGCTAAGCCTGATGCTAGCCAGGAGAGAAAACAGTCAGGGCTTGTTTTGTATGGGGCTGTTAAGCCCGATGCTAGCGAGGAGAGAAAATGCTCAGGGCTTGGTTTCTATGGGGGCTCTTAATCCCGATGCTAGCCAGGAGAGAAAACACTCAGGGCTTGGTTTTTATGGAGCTGTTAAGCCCGTTGCTAGCCAGGAGAGGAAACGCTCAGAGCTTGGTTTCTATGGGGGCTGTAAAGCCCGATGCTAGCCAGGAGAGAAAACTCTCTTCCCTTTCTGCCAAGACTACTGTATTATAACAATCAGCACTGACTGGGCAAGGAGGCAAGCCCAGGCTAGGCTGCTTGTCTCTGCAAACAAAGTTTGGTTGAATTAAAAATGTTTTCACATATATCAGAAGGTATTCCAAGGCCATTAAATAAATGGGCTCCAACGCTTTGAATTGGAAGGTTAATTCCGATGCGCCAAACCACCTCGGAATCCCGTTCGGACCCAAAATAGATCTGATTTTATTACGAGTTACGATGATCTGAGGAAATCGCACATGCCTACCCTGTACGCAACCCACATGTTGCGCTTGATGGGACTGCACTGGTAATCAGGTGGAGACCTCAGTATTGGCATTCATTTTCCTGTAGTGCACACCAATGTGTACCTTACTCTGTTTTACCCATGTGCCACCTAATTATGACCCCCCCTTACCCAATTTGCCATGGATTGAACTGTATAGGGTAAGGGGGAAAAAAACAGCATTGTGTATGTGGGGGGGGGATTCCTACCCGGCCCCTGAAGGTCTCTCCCTTTGCTGGAAGGGAGCAAAACACTTCCCCGCCCCCGCGGTGGGGGTGGGAAAGGGATTTAAGGTGGCAAAATCACAGCAATGCCTGCCCGTTTTGAAGATAAAGGGCAGGGCCCGACTCACCGGGCCCTGCAGATTGCTGGGAAGGGCGCTCCACTCCCTTCCCATCATGGCGGCAGGCGCGGGGGGCTTCTTGTTCCCAGAAGCCCCCTCGGCGCGGCGGGAAGTTTTCCCGCTGCCAGCATCCGCTGGCCAATGGCAGGCCAGCATTGCCGGGCCGCCATTGGTCAGCGCCCCTCAGGGGGCGAGGCCACACCAGGCTCCGCCCCCGAGAGGCCCATCAGCAGCCATTCGGAGGCGAAGGATAAGACCGAGGGCCCCTCAACGAACATCACCTACTTAGGTATTCAATTGGATTCCAGTTTGGGTATATCTCGCCTGCCTGAGGACAAACTGACCAAGCTAAAAGGACTAGTGTGTGAGGCCATCGGCAAGAATAAGATCACCCTCAAGGAATTGCAGGCCATTTTAGGGCACCTCAACTTTGCCTGCAAAGTGGTGTCACCGGGGAGGCCTTTCTGTGCCCGTTTAGCACGGGCCACAGCAGGGATCAGCGCCCCGCATCACCGTATCAGAGTCACGCAAGGAATGCGGGAGGACCTTAGGGTGTGGCTTGAATTTTTGGACAGGTTCAATGGTATCGCCATTTGGCAAGATAGATGGGAGCCGGGGAATGAACTCCAGGTACACTCCGATGCGGCAGGCAGCAGCGGCTTCGGAGTATATCTTCAAGGGCACTGGTGCGCGGCCAGGTGGCCGGACAGTTGGGTGGGAGGTAGCATTCTGCGGGACCTCACCTTCCTTGAGTTTTTTCCCATATTAGTAGCTGTGCGAACCTGGACCGAACAATTCAGGAACAAGAGAGTACGATTTTGGTGTGACAATCAGGCCGTAGTCAGGGTCATCAACAAACAAACATCAAAATCTCCTAGGGTCATGAGGCTTGTAACGTTTTTTGTACTAACTTGCTTGGAAGCTAACATCACTTTCTTAGCCCAATATATTCCAGGTGTTCACAATGAAGTAGCGGATGCATTGTCCCGTTTCCAGGACGACAGGTTTCGGTCGCTAGCACCAGAAGCGGACCTCCAGCCCACCATTTTCCCACAGGAGCTGTGGACCCTTGGAGAGGAGAAGCCTGGTCGGAACTGATGCTAACCATCGCACCCGCGACCAGGAGGGCCTACCGGGCAGCTATGACTACATTCATCAAATTTAGGCTGGAGGCGGGGTACGGCAGCCGGTGGCCAACCAGCGAGGACGAGGTGTTACATTTCATCATACATCAGAAGAGGGCCAACGTCTCAGCGCACACCATGCGACGGCAATTGGCAGGCATTGCCTTCTACAGCAAAGCGGCAGGATGGGGAGATCCATGCAACGACTATCGAACAAGGAAGTTATTAAGAGGATGGAGCAAGCGGGCACCGAAGCAAAAAGATGGAAGACGCCCCCTCTCTTACAACACTCTCAGCAGGCTCATCTCGTCGTTGAAGGGAATCTGCGCTTCACGTTATGAGGTGAAACTTTTCACAGCAGCTTATACCACAGCCTTCTTCGGGGCACTAAGGCTAGGGGAGGTGGTGGCCGACTCCAAGTCCAATGGTTCTGGGAGGGCACTACAGCTCAAGGATGTTTCTATCAGGCGCAATTCACTAGTGATTCGGATCAGGCAATCCAAGACTGATCAAGGGGGAAGGGGGGCATCCCTCAACATACAAGGGTTAGAACCGGGGCGGTTATGTCCAGTTAGGGCACTCTCGGAATTCTTGCACATGCGTAGGTTATCCCCGGGAACGCTGTTCGTCCATCGCAATGGTACCCCTCTATCGAGGTACCAGTTCATGGCAATATTCTGTAGTGCCCTTCGAGGCCTGGGTCTTCCCGCTGCGGAGTACGGAGGACACTCTTTTAGGATAGGAGCAGCCACCACTGCAGCGGTGGGAGGTGTGCCAGTAGACATCATAAAAGCCATGGGGAGGTGGAAATCGGCAGCTTACTCGTCATACATCAGACCTGGCCTTCTCCTGGAGGCTACGAGGTCTGCCGGCCCCTCTCCTCCTTTTCCGCAGGTGCGCCGCCGTGAGTCGAGGAGATCAGGCGACGGGAGAGAGATGTCATCATCCAGCAGCGGTCGGTCGGGGGGGACCGAGCGCCGTGGCCGCCAAAGGACAGCGAAATTACCCCCTGAGCACTGGACGGACTGATGAGGACTCGCGCATCAGGCTGCGAGGCGGGATAGGACTCAGGTCGTCGCTCAGCTGCATGGCAGCGCTTAGTGGCCCACCGTTTGGGCAATCGGTATCCATGCCGAGGACCGTTGTCAGTTGGACACATCGTTATTCATGTTATGGTTTTTTGTTGGCTACGGAAGGTAGGGTTGGCGGCAAGGAGAGTGGGGGCCCCCACCCTCCTTTTGTGGCGTGTGGCATGGGTCTCGGATCTCGTAAAATACTCCGCCCCCCCCTTTTCATTGGCATCAGGGGGGAGGGGATATTTTAGATACCACCAGGTGGCGCCGGAGACCGACTACCGGGCCAGGTGTCGGTTGCGCCGTGACTCGTCTGGATCAGGCAGCAATGGGCTGTCAGATCATTGATCCGGGACCCATGCAGGGCAGCCAACCCTTCATTCTGTAACCAATAAAATGTTGTGGCCAGTTTACCCAAACCGTTAATGTGTCTGTGTGCTTATTGTTCAACATCGCCCTGGAAGAGGCAGTCGACCATGCCCAAGCAAACTGTCTTCTCCACATTCTTCTATGACTCCTGAATGACTCCCTGAGATCCATCCTGTTTATAGAGGTTTAGGAAAGTATTCAGTTTTACCATGTTCATTCTTGTTCTTTTTTAATGGACACCCAATGAGAAGTTTTTTCTTTATTCCTATTTTTGCCAAGGATTAAGAATGATATCATGAGTGACTTGCTTATCACAGGATTACTGGCTGAGATGAAATGAGATTAGTTCTGCCTAATTCAGATCTAATACTTTATCTACTCTTAATACATTTAATTGAAAGCATCTTGCAAATGTAATGATTGAGTGCGCAGTGATGAGTTTGGCATGGAAGACTTCCTGATACATTTTGATCTTTTTTTCCAGTTTCAAATCATAAGTATACATGGCTATGACTGCACTCAAGGAATTCATTCTGTCTTCATGAATGGTAGACATTTTATTTTAAAAAATTAGAGGAATTTAATCTAAATGCATCTGCCAGATGAATGAGCTGTAGTAAAAAAGAGATTTGACTTATTGCCTGTATGAACTCTATAGGTATTAGAGGACTCGTGGAAGTGAATGATATTAGCTGGACCCAGCACACAGGAATGTACAATTATTATTATTCATATTATTATACAATAATACTCCACAGTAAACCTGTTTATACTGCTCTGTGGTTTTCAACAGACGGTATGTCGGATTTCATTTGAAAGATTGCACTCCTTTAAGTCCTTCTTTCACAAAGCTGTAAAAAGTTGACTTTGGGGGGATTACAGCTTGATCATTGATTAAATAACTAACCATTTGCTGCCTTTTCATGGTGTCTGAGGTCTTGATTACATTTTGAAAAGGTGATGCCTATAAATCTCTGAGCAGGGAGGGTTGGAATTACAGTATGTGAGAGGGAGGAGAAGGGGAAAAAGAGGGAGAATATATATGAGCATTTTGGTGAATGTTTGAGAATGGGAAGTGACTGATACAGGTCAACAGTAGGATCGTTCTACTATTTGGGGCTATGGCATCACAGACATCACATATGTGGCCATTATCAATATTGTAACTATTTTTATTTATACCCGACTTTTTACACCAAACCAGGATTAAGGTGCCTTACAAATTAAGAGGTTCAATATAGTGAAAGCATGTCCTGAAACCCAATATTTAAATGAAATTATACTCTATAAACAGTTTAAAAATTAAAATTCAAAATGTTCAAAAAAAAAGTTTCAAAACAGTACAGCGCATGATTGCAAACTTTTATTAAAGATCCTTCATTCTCAAACACCTGTCCCAATTTAAAAATACCACTAGATTTGCCTTTGCACTACCATTGCAGCTTAAGAAAGGTAAAGGTAAAGGTTTCCCCTGACGTTAAGTCCAGTCATGTCTGACTCTGGGGGTTGATGCTCATCTCCATTTCTAAGCCGAAGAGCTGGCGTTGTCCATAGACACCTCCAAGGTCATGTGGCCGGCATGACTGCATGGAGCGCTGTTACTTCCCGCCGGAGCGGTACCTATTGATCTACCCACATTGTCATGTTTTCGAACTGCTAGGTTGGCAGAAGCTGGAGCTAACAGCGGGCGCTCACTCCGCTCCTGGGATTTGAACCTGCGACCTGCAGCTTAAGAATCAAAGTATAAATACTTTCTGTGTGTGCCCCCCAGCACTCACATTATTTGATAAAATTATTTCTTCCTCACAAACTATAATAATCAGCCCTGGTTCTATTCTACCTCCCTTTTGTGATCAGTTTCATTAGGCAGCATAGATTTCTAATAAAAAGAACACATTACTACTGGCTCAAAGCATATATTTTATTTATTTATTTTCTTACTGTATTTTTATCTTATCTTTCTTCCAACATAGGGACTTAGGGTGGCTCAGAGCCTTCCACATTCACTGGGGTTAGGGGTACAACACCCCTGTGAAAGTGAAAAACTGTGAAGAAATTGCATTTTTTTTTACCTGAAAGAACACCTCTGTAGGAATTTAGGTCCTCCAGCATGACTCTATGGTCAATTTCTATTGGAAGGTGACTACAAAACCTCACTGGAGGACCTAGGGATTCTTATGATCTCTTCACAGACACTGCTTGAATCACCAAGTATCGTCACAGATTGTGACAATCCAGGCAGTGCCTACCCAGGGGGTGTAGGGACCTGTTGCACCACAATGTCCCAACTTCCCCCCACCTGATCACACAGAGAAGCATCAAGAAGCAGTCTGTCTCCATGGATTCCTATCGAAAGATGGGGTGCCTCCCGTCTTTTGCCACCGGCTATGTTTTTGGCGGTGGCAGGGGTTTTTTTTTGGTTTTTTTTTTTTGGTTTTTTGTTTGTTTGTTTGTTTGTTTTGCAGTTTTGCCCCAGAGCTGCCCCAGAAGTACTTCTTTGAGGTGTGATGGGTGCTGTCGGGCCCTGTGGCAAAACTGCTAAAAACCCATTGCTGCCACTGAAAAATAGCCTGTATGAAGCGGTCCCTGGATTATATTCTCTGTAGAAATCTCTAGGTCCTCCAGCATTACAGGAGGAAGTTGACAATAGACTATGGCTTTCTAGAGAGAATATTTTCAATCAAATCCGTAAATAATCAAATCTGCAAGTCAAAACCACAAATGTGGAAGAGTGACTCAGTACTAGACTTTTCCATGGATCTAATCCCCCCACCAAAAAAAAGAAGATACTGCACAGAGAATGTCTTTTAAATTCAAACCGAACAAAACAAATAGAGAAGATAAACAAACAATACCAGTCAAACTACTGGAGATCACTCATCAAATTTTAAATTTCTATAAATAAGTCATTCCTTGCCTGTTCTGCCTCAAACTCCCTCAGAATCATCTTAAAGCAACTTTTATTACAATTCCAAGTTTCAGATCAATCTTGTTGAGCCATTTCAGAACAAACCCGTAGAATCCAGCACTCACCGCTTTTAATAATAGCAAAATGTGATTCATTCAGCTCAGTCTTCACAAAGGGGTAACCTCTGTGGTTCATAATTCTGCAAAGTAACAGAAAACAAGATATATGTCATTGACTTACAAAATCAACGGAAGTATAGCTCAGTAGATGCTTTGAAGGTAACCAAGGTCTTCAGTTGCTGATGTGAAAAGCATTCACACTATAGAATTATAGCAGCATTTCCCCATTTTACCTGCCAACCTATCATATCCTAGGGCTGGCTGTTTAGGGAGAACATTTATCTCACCTTAGATTCCATTATATTGAGCCATGGCAGTTCGAGTGGAATCATAGTGCTATAATTCTGTAGTGTGAATGGGCTCCAGGTGATGAAAATACTTCTGTTCTAATCCCTTGACTTCACAACCATTGAAAGCAGACTCAATAGGACAATTATCAGGCTCAGGGTTAAGACCAACTTTATGTGTTAAATACCCGACTTGGTGGTGGGCATGAAATAATTGAATCCTAAGAATAATTTAATATCTATCTATTAGGCTTGATCGATCCATGAAAAATTTGATTCTAAACTCGTTTCAAAACTAGAGGGGGCAGTTTTTCGTTTTTGTTGCTAATAACGAATTTGGCCCCCAAAATTTTTCGAAATTAACGAAAATTCGTTATTTTCTAAATTAATTCGTTAATGGCGGACGCGCATGCGCGGTGGCCCAAAAACAGCCCGAAGGGGGGGGGACTTAGGGGGCTCTCCCGCCCTCATTTTTTGAGTGATCTTCTTCAAACTTGGTACAGTGGTAGAACACATTTAACACTGATAGCTCACCAAAATGTGGAACGTTTCCCTTATCCTCTGATTTTTGGCAAATTTTCATAGCTTTTATAATAAACCTTTTTTTAATAATTGCAGTAATCTGTTCCTGGTTTGAAAGTCTTATTTCCTGTTAAATTGGGTTGTCTTTACTGTGAAAGTCATTGTTCTACTTCAGAAACTTTGTTTTTGTGGCTGAAACTTTGTTAAATTGGTGTGTGTGTGATATATATTGTGTATATATATATATATATATATATATATAGTCCCTGCTTGTGTGTGTGTGTGTGTGTGTGTGTGTGTGTGTGTGTGTAGGTAAAGGTAAAGGTATCCCTTGACGTTAAGTTCAGTCATGTCTGACTCTGGGGGTTGGTGCTCATCTCCATTTCTAAGCCCAAGAGCCAGTGTTGTCCATAGACACCTCCAAGGTCATGTGGCCGGCATGACTACATGGAGTGCCATTACCTTCCCAGAAACACCCAGAAAATGGGAATTCCAGACAGGAAACAATCAGGGCCAGCTAATACCTCCCAACAAAGGATTCCCCCAGGTAGGAAGCAGCCAGGCTTTGAAGCTGCAAGGCTATTCAATGCTAATCAAGGTGACCAATTGCAACATTCACACTTGCCTCCCACAGACAAGAGTTCTTTCTCCCACCCTGGACCTTCCACAGATATATAAACCCCACTTGCCTAGCTTCGCACAGACGTCAAAACCTCTATGTCTGCCACAGATGTGGGTGAAACGTCAGGAGAGAATGCTTCTGGCACATGGCCATAGAGCCTGGAATACATACCACAACAGTGTGATCCCGGCCATGAAAGCTTTCGACAACACAACCACAGTATCCATTCAAGTTCATGTAGCGTGGTATGGACTGGAGACCTGTATTGGGGGGAGGGAGGGTGCGAATCTGGGCCCCTGGGAGCAGCCGAGGACGGGCCTGGCCCACACCCCCTCGCATCCCGGGCCTCTTCCTTCCTCTTCCTTTTGTTATTTAAACTATATATTGTGAAATTATGGTGTGTTTTTTTTCATGCGTGTTCTGTGTTCAAGATAGGGAGACCAAAGAGGAAAAGCAAGGGAGGGACGGAGGCCCCAACACTTCCGGCTCCCATGCGAACTCCCCCCTTGTGTGCCTTGGAGGGTGGAGCATGCGCACTGGCTCTCCCTTTCTCTATGGCTCTTTTCAGGTCGCTTGGGAACCCGAAGTGCCTCCTCCCTTTGCCTTTGTGTCCAAGAAGGAGAGAAGGACGTTGCAAGGTTTGCATTGAGGGTGTTTCTCTGGTGGGTTTGGCTTGGAAGGGGGCTCATTAAGGCCCAATTAATTAATGCACTGAGCTGAGGCGAGGCGGCGGCGGCGGCCATTTCCCCCCTCCGTCTTCCTCCTCCTCCTCGGCCTCCTTCTCCCTCTCCCCCTCCCATTGGCTGAGCCTCCCATTGGCTGAGGGGCAAAAGGAAAGGAGTTTGGGTGCTTTGCAAAAGCTCTTTTTTCTTAACGAAAAAAACGAAGAAATTAGAAAAAACGGCCTCTCGCGATTCGAAACTGCGATATCCAGACGTGTGGACAACCAAGGTTCGATATTGCTTCAAAACAATCGAAAATAACGAATCAATAACGGTAAACGGGGAAAACGAATTATTTGAGCAAGCCTACTATCTATCTAAGTATCTATGGCCTGGGATGTCTGTATAGATACTATTCTGTTTAGTATCTCTTCTGACAATAATTTGTGTAAGTTGAGTGGCGGAGCCTGTATAACTGAATAAATCCATTTCCTTTCTGAAATGCAAAGAAATGTGTGTCTCTTAATAAGTAAGGATCTCAATAATGTGCAATAATTTTCCAATCCTCCCACCTTTTATGGAGGAAACTGTTTTTTTCCAGTTAGGGCTTTTGTTACTAGAGCATGACCAGGAATTGATAGCAGGTAGCAAATCTCCTAGCAACTCATCATCTAAGGCTACAAAATAACATTATGGAAGTAATTACAAAGGTTCAAAGTAGAATGCTTTGAACAGGAATTGGGTTGCTTCAAGGAAAAAACATGAAGAAAAAGATTACACACAGGTCATATCTTAAGAAAATGACATACACAATATAGCAATATCCAAATTATTTTACAAGGGGATATTCTTTTACAAGGGGATATTCAACATGTAGTATGCTAGTCAGTTCTCTTTCTTTGACATGCAAATAATCCATAGGATTCTGCAGCATCTGCTGGTCACATTCATGCATTGCTAGATGTATGCTTAAAATATGTAATGTATTTCTTTAGCTGGACATAGATATGCATGTTGTTGAATGTTTAGACTGCCAATACTATAGCAGAAAACATATTTATACCATTTGCCATGTGAGAAGCTTTGAGATATGTGAAGATAACTTTCATGTTGCCTCTCACTATCTTGGCTTATGTTCTCTGCTCCAGTTTTCCTGGAAACTGATACAGTACTCCAGGTGAAAACTGGCCAGATCAGTAATATTACTTGCCTTAATGCGGTCCTTATATTTCTGTTAAGGGAAAGTAGACTTGTCTAATCACAGAATCATAGAGTTGGAAGAGACCTCATGGGCCATCTAGTCCAACCCCTTGCCAAGAAGCAGGAAATCGCATTCAAAGCTTCATATACAACTGTATCAGACTGTTGACTCATGCTTGTGCTCTACTTGTTTAGCTTATGGTGTATTATATAGTATTTGTGGACATAATATTTGTTGACTAAATGTAATCCACTTTTCATTTTTCTTCAGTTGCTGAGAAACCATTCACAAGCACTTTCTAAATTCAGTTTGTCAATCAGCTACAATATCTCCTAATCTACCAAGACGGTATTTAATTTTTTTTTAAACCATATTTTTGAGAACCAAAACCAGCATTATTTTATGAATGCTCACAGAGACAGAGATTTATGGTCTATCCTAGATGTGTTGCAGGTATCAATGTAAAGTTACTCTGGTGGTGTTTGTCCAGCTCTTTTTTTTTCTTTTTAAAGATGGTGTGCAGGGAATTCACGTGAAAGACAGGACAGTAGATTCTGGACAGGCAGGTGGAAAAATCTGGCAGAGTTATTTATTTTTATTTATTTACCGTATTTATTTTCCGCCCTTCTCACCCCGAAGGGGACTCAGGGCGGATCACATTGCACACATATAAGGCAAACATTGAATGCCTTAACATAGAACAGAGACAGAGACAAATGCAGGCTCCGAGCTGGCCTCGAACTCATGACCTCTTGGTCAGAGTGATTTGTTGCAGCTGGCAGCTGGCTACTCACCAGCCTGTGGATCCTCAAATCCCTTTAGGTACAATGGTACAAGGAAATTGTGTCCTTTGTATAAAATGGCAAAATCAAGCTTTGTCTTTTGGAATTACTATTTTTTTTAAAAAACATTTTCAAGCTGTGGATGGTTGAATCTGTCCACACAGAATCCATGTATACAGAGGGCCGACTGTAACTACAGCTTTGTTGAGATGACAGATTTCTACTTGGGCAGCAGTCTCTCATCTCTACCATATGTTGAAGGCACCTGAATTTAGTGATCCTGTAGTTGTTGAAATATTTTGATCTTGTAAAGCAAAAAATCATTAGAAAACAAACTCTACCACACACAGCCTGTGGACCATATGTATAGATCCTATGAGAGTTATTATCAGACAGCATTTCCTTTAAAATGCATAACTTATGACACAGAAAAAAATGCATTGTGACTGCACTATTCTCTACATGAATCTCATACAATTTCTTTAAAATTCTGTAGGGTATAGATGAAAATGTGATAAAAAATAGTAGCACAATGGTGACGAGTGTAGAAACCAAGTCCTGTAAGGAATGGTTGAAAGAAATGAGGTATGTTTAGCCTGAAGGAGAAAAAAAAATGAACGTGTGACATGACAGCTGTCACCAAATATCTGAAAGGCTACCATGCAGAAAGTGGAAAAGGTTTGTTTCTCTGCTGTTCTAGAGGACAGAACTCAGAAAGGTGCTTGGGGAGAAACTAAAGAAACCTGTTTCAGTTACACAATAGGACAAACATTCACCGGCAGCAGTTATTTGGCACTGGGGTAGCCTTTCTCATGATGTGCTCCCTTTGGAAAAAATTAAGCAGAAGCAGAATGACCATATGTCAGAGATGCTCTAGCTACATCTTATTCTGCAGTCCCCAGCCTTTAGAAGGATATTGGAAAAAAATGTTCAAAAATGTCTTCCAACTCTGCTCCTGGAATAATTTCCCATGCCATACATGCATATGTAGAAATACAAGTTGAAAATAGCTCATCCAGAATTCCAAGATCCAAAGTTGTCCATGTTGATGGCTGAGAAAGTGACACCTTTGCTTTCTGATGTTTGTTTCATGTGCTAAATTATTTTTAAAATATATGTGTTTACAAGGTATATATGAAACATAAATATGGAATTTGTTTCCAAAAGATACCAAATACAAAATTGAAAAATGTGTTATCGGTGGCAGCACATTATTGGTGACAGGTAAAATATTATGTACAGATCAAAACTGTCAAAACGTATCAGATCACTTGGGTACAGTTATAGCAAATGAATTCATATCTTCAACACGTTTTTTCAGTTCCTGTAAAATTTGTTTGGATGTATTTGGTGCCTTTTGGAAACAAGCTCTACAAATGAATTTTGTATTTAGACTTGGATACTGTCTCTGAGATATCTCATTATGTACATCTGAATATTCCAAAATCTGAAAAGGAAACTGGAATATGAAACACTTCTAATTCCAAGCCTTTAGCTTGGGAGTGTGAGTATGTTATTGTCATTTTATACTTTTGATATTAGTGAAGCAGTTGTGGCATTAAATGTTTGCCGTTTATATGTACGAGGGTTGAATGAAAAGCAATGCCTCCACCTTAGTTACTTTGGTTTGAATGCAAATATTTTAATAAATCGAACGCAGAAATAATCCTTAGAATGTGCTCTTTAACTACGACTATTCACTTTTCCACATAATCACCAGACAATTGGATAAATTTCTGCCAAAGATGAACAAGTTTTTTGAAGCTGTCACGGAAGAAGTCGACACTCTGTTTCTGCAACCAGCATCTCACAGGACCCATCGTGCATAGATCTTCGGATAGCCAAGCAAAGCAATAATGTGACCCACATGTTCTTGTGAAATGCCGATTATGCTTGAAATTTCTCTCTGAGTGGTGCGACGATCGTCCTGAATCAATCTGTCAACTTTTTGCTTGTGAAACTCGGTAGTCACTGTGACAGGACGTCCAACTCTTTGTTTGTCACGCAAGTCAGATATTCCCACCTCAACATCTTTAAACTTACTTGCCCAATGATTCACAGTACTCACATCAACACAATCACCATAAACAGCTTGCATCCTCTGATGAATCTCCTTTGGGGTGACACCTTCTACTGTCAAGAATTCAGTGACTGCACGTTGCTTAATTCGCATTGACAGACTGTCTGCACAGAGTTCCATACTTCACACTTTAACAACACAACCATTAAATGCTAAGACTTCCCACAAAATGGAACTGTAGAGGAGAGACTACTGAACAAGTCAGTACCTGCTGCTTACGAGTACTGCCATCTGTTGAGGAGTTACTAAGGTGGAGGCATTGGTTTTTATTCAACCCTCATATGTTAATCACCCTGAGTCACTCTAGGTCTAGAAATAAAGTTATTATTATTATTATTATTATTATTATTATTATTATTATTATTGACACAAAGACACAGTATGACACAGCAAACGAGATATAGATGCTGGATCTCGTATCACAAAATCACAAGTCCAACACTTCCCAAGCATTTAGGAATGTGTGATGTATTTTCAGATGATGCGCACAGATCCCAGTAAGGTGGCCTTTTGCAGTTCACAGATCATAATTTTGTCAATGTTTATTGTTTCCAAATGCCGGCTGAGATCCCAATCACCACTGGGACCACCTGTACTTGTTTATGTCAGAGCCTTTGCAGTTCGATCTTGAGGTCTTGGTAACGATTGAATTTTTCTTGTTGTTTTTCATCAATTTGACTGTCACCTGGTATGGTGACATCAGTAATCCAAACATTTTTCTTTTCCACAACCATGAGGTCTGGTGTATTGTGTTCCAGAACTTTATCAGTCTGGATTCGAAAGACCCACAGTATTTTTATGTGTTCATTTTCCAATACCTTTGCAGGTTTGTGATCCCACCAGTTCTTTATTACTGGCAGATGGTACTTGTGACATAAATTCCAGTGAATCATTTGGATCACATAGTTGTGCCTCTGTTTGTAGTCCGTCTGTGCGATTTTTTTTACAGCAGCTGAGGATATGATCAATGGTTTCGTCAGCTTCCTTGCACAGTCTAGATTTTGAGTCATCAGCTGATGATGACGATGATGATGATGATTATTATTAATAATAATATTTAGGATAATAGATACTCAATCTGTAATCCCACATGATTTAAACTAGAGTCTGCTGTAAAAGTACAGTTGAGCCTCCATTTTCATGGTGATTCAGGCACAGCCCACACACTCACTCTTCCTACCTTTTTTTCTCTTCCAGTTACTGAACATGACCTGTTTCACCTGAGCAAGGAAGAAACATGGCGCATTTCTTTTTCTACCTGCCCCATTGTTTATTTCCAATAGAAAAAGGGGGTCACCAATGCAAAACAGATTAATACAACATGCAGGAAGGAGTCTGTGTGACATGATCCCCCTCTTCTTCCTGTTGTGGTGTATGTCTGTTTCACCTGAGTAAATGAAGGGAGAAACTTGGTACCTTTTTGTTTGTCTGCCTGACTGCTTTCTCTACCCTCCTTTCTCTACTCTGAAGGGTACTCAAGGCGGCTTACATATGGTAACCATTAGATGCCTTAAAATACATACAAACGGAGACTTAAAATCAATTAAGTTTAAAATGAATACATATTAAACATTTAAAACATTACATTCAATATTAAAATCACATCATCCAAAAATCATAGTCCAATTCCGTCATCAATTATCCATAATTCCAAGTCTATTATTGCACTGTACTAATCACCGAAAGCCGGGTCCTAGAGCCAAGTTTTTTCTTTGCGGTCTCCATCAGTAGTAGGGTTGCCATAAGTCAAAAGGTACAAAGTATTGCAGGCAAAAAGTTTTCATTTTTATAATGAAGGGAACTCTTTGAGGGGAAAATGGGATTGTTTGGGGGCAAAGAATGCTTTTCAGTTGATGACAAAATATTGTGGGGTGTGCCTACAGTACAGGGTTATTATGGTATGTATCATTCTCTAAATTAGGTAATTCTTTGGATTGTTATTTCACATTTGCTTTCATCTCCACAATTCCTTGGTTTTAAAAGCAAGTATTGTTTTTTCATGGTTCCCAGGTGGAGAAAATTGGCATTTATTAAAATGCTGTAAATAAAACCAGCCATAAAAATGCTGCCAGTGTGTCCAGGGATTCATTCCTTGATCTGTTGTGCTGCCAAAAAGGGTCATTAGAGCTCCATGCATACTGAAAGTGTGTAACTGTGGCTGCTAAAACTGAAGGGACTCTCAGTTCTGACCTTGGAAAATACTCCCACTTTTCTTGAGAATTTCCTTGACTAAAAGAACATCACCATTCCAACTTACTTCCCTAAACTAAGAAAACGGAAACTGTCTAGGGCAAAAATATCAAAAGACATTTTCAGGAAGCTTGGAAAATATTTTATCAGCTATGACTAGTCCTGACAAATTGACATTTGGAGACTGATCTGGTCTTAAATATTTCAGTCTCTTGACTGAAAGGGAACTAACTAACAGCTGAAGGTACCTTATGGCCTGAATACTGTTATTACTTCCAAACAGAATGGATCTATTGAATCAATGAGATTTATTTAGATGTTGCCTCGCACTTTAACTGTTAATTTAATCAATCTCCTCTAGTCTGAATAAAACTCAATAAAACTAGGCTTCCATCTGCTGTCCTCTCCCATTTCCTTTGTGAATTTTCATGATGACAATTCTGCTGCTATGGTTGGTCCAAGTTTATGGGAATACTCCAGTCAAGAGGTTCAAAAGTTACTTTAAAAAAGCTATTTTTTCCCATTACTCACCATGATATTTAAAAAGTATTCTATTGCCATTCCTTTTTACAGTATTAAATAAGTTACTTGTTGCATTACTTGCTGCTTTGCTCATTTGCTACTGTGAAGAAACTGGACCCTGCTTAGAATCCACAGGTCTCTATTTTGCCCCATATCCTGGTTTGGAGGGTTTTTCAGCTACTGGAGCCAATTTTGGTGCTGTGGAGGCAATAGGGTGGAAGGCGAATAGGTCCCAAATCCCAATTCTACAAATGCAAACATTCCATCAGCCAGGCTTTAGCACAGCGGGTTAATCGCCAAGCTGCAATAAATCTTGCCAACCAGAAGGTTGAGAGTTCAAAGACCGGGTCAGGGTGAGCTCCTGACCTTTAGCCCAGCCTCTGCTTACCTAGCAGTTCAAAAACAAAAGTGAGTAGATAAATAGGAAGCACATTAAAGAGGGGAGGTATTTAGGCTCAAAAAAAGGAGGAAGTTTATGAACAAAGCTCTTTGGTAGGGAGATGGAGCAATACCACCTCCTGGTGACCGGAACTGAGCACAGCCTCCAAATATGTCGAAAGACGAGAAAGCCTCTATCTGTTGTCTGTCTTGTCATTGTTATAATCAGCACTGAATGTTTGCCATATATTTGTTCTGTGATCCGCCATGAGTCCCCTTCAGGGTGAGAAAAGTGTAATATAAGTACTGTAGATAAATCTATATCTATATATATAATAAAAGTCAATGTTTGTATGCGGGTATGTATGTATGCAGGTATGTGGCAGCTTTCTGATTGGCCACCACTTCCACAGGCCACTGAGACCACCAGAAATGACAGATCTGGCCCAAACTTGACACATTTAACCCCCATGAGTCACTTTATGGCCTGGTGCCGTTTGGGGGAGGATGAACCACAGATGATGGGATTTGCAGTACTTTCAAACACTTTAACTCCCACAGACTACTGCAATGCCCACCAATGATGGAAATGGACCAAACTTGGCACACAGAACCACTGTGGCCCCCTTTACGTCCTGATATATATTGGGGCAGGATGGACCAAGGATGATGGAATTTGCAGTACCTTCCCTCACTTCTTGAGACCACAGCAACTGCCACAAATCACAGAACTGAACCAAACCAGGCACACATATCCCAAATGACACACTTCACATGCTGCAGCAGTTTAACGGAGGATGGACCAAGGATTATGGGATTTTCAGTACCTTCATCCAATTCACCTCCCACAAACCACTGTGATGCCCATGAATGACAAAACTGTATCAAACTTGACAGGGTAGCCCACTTTACATCCTGGTGCAGTTTGGGGGAGGAGGGACCGTAGATGATGGGACTTGCACTATCTTCACTCACTTCCTGGGACTACTGTGACCCCCACCAATGACTGATCAAGACCAAACTTGGCACATAGAGCCACCATGGCCCACTCTACATCTTGGTGAGGTTTGAAAGAACTTGGACCTTGGATGATGGGACTTGCAGTATGTTCACTCACTTCCTGAGACCACTGTCACCCCCATCAAAACTTGACACAGACAACACCCAGGACTCAGTCTACAGCCAGGTGCAGTTTGGAGGACGATGGACCATGCACGATGGGACTTCCAATACCTTCACTCACTTCCTGAGAGCACTGCGACCCGCACAAATGACTGATCAAGACCAAACATGGTACATGGAGCCCCCATGACCTACTCTACATACTGGCTCTGTTTGGAGAGGGATGGACACTGGACGATGGGACTTGCATATGGGAGTTGGAGCTCACCCGCACCCACTGAACCCACCTGACATTGGATATAGGCTACACTTGGAACACAGGCAAACAATGCCTTTCTCAAATGACCCAGGCACCGCAGGGTCTCCAAGCTAGTAAATTATATTTACAAATAAGCAAAAAAGAACAAAATAGACCACTTCACTATGTTACCTGTAATTCATTACCTCCTAGCTGTGCCTAAATCAAAGAGCATGGTACCAAAAACAAGACACATTATTTTGGACACGAGGCACAAACAACTCTTTCAGTCCTTGGCCATAAATATGAAATGCTAGTGCAGATCATGGCTAAAAATAAGTTGTTCCTTAGGTTGCATCCATTTTGCAGAATTAATGCAGCTGGACACTACTTTAACTGCCATGGCTCAATGCTATGGAATCAGAGGAATTGTAGTTTGTGAACCACCAGTCGTCTTGGGTAGAGAAAGCTGAAGACTTTGTAAAACCTCTATTCTATGATTCCACAGCACTGACTCATAGTAAAGTGGGATCAAGCAGTATTACTGTACTTCTTCAGTGTAGATGAACCCTATTGAGTCTTTTGCTTGAGGAAGAAACCTAAAAATGGGCTTCTGTCTGCTGCTTACTATAATATGATTTGGGGAAGGAAATCGGAAACAAGCTGTAGAAGTCATCATTGATAAATCTCCCTCTTCATCAGATGATTTCAGATAAGAAGGCCTATCTGGGACAGTATGTCAAGGACAGAACGCCACCAGATAAAGTTCAACACAGTTTATTAAAGTTACAGAACTAAAAAGTGCCCGTATGAAACAAAGGACTAGGCAAACACTTGCCTTCAGTGTAAAAATACACAAAAAAGACTCCGCTGATACTAAAAGCGGTACAAAAGATAAACCGGATTAAACAGGAGTTTAATCCGGGTTAAACAGAAAATGCTTACTTCAGCCTGGCAATTAGAACAAACAAAAGCTGATAAACAAAGATTCAAAGAAACATAAAAAGTTGACAGCAGATTCCTCTCTGCTACTTCGAAAGCTGCCAATGAGTAACTAAGGTTGTTACTCCTCCGTGCAACAAACAGAATCCGGATCCAGGCGCTTCAATCAGGGTAGCCACGGTCAGCAGGGTCCCAGTCCGGTCCGAGGTCGAAAGCCAGGTACAGATGTCTTCGGTTCACCAATTCCACCGAAAGCCACAGAAAGGGTAGTCCGAGGTCGTAGTCAGTCAGTCAGTCCAACGTCAATCCAGAATAGGCAATTAATGTCCGTCAAGAAGACGACGGAGGTCCAAGCTAATAAGATTAAACATAGGTTGCACAACAAAAGCCCACACAGTTCCTCCCGCCGTCTATGCCCAGTGTCCTTGGTAACTTACATATTCAGCAAACGAAACACACCCGTCTTCAGGAAATTCCCAACAAGAGCCCAAGCGTTCGTCCAGATTACCTTGCCCAACGCAATTAGCCCTGGATTCAAGACCCCATTTTATGCCAGTTTACAACTCCTCATCGCTATCAGCTGTTACCCTAATTCCAGGTGCCTCATCATCATCATCCTCATCAGAGCTAAAACATCTTTGACTACGCCCCACAGCATCCCCAGCTGTGGATCCCGTTCCATCCCTCCAACTCGTCCACGGGTCCGATCCTGCAACCCGCCAGTCGCTTCCCATGCTATCATTACCAGGAACACCCAAATCCTCCCTCACACGAGTCCATTCCATGTCATCCTCCTCTGAGCTAACCACCTCTTCCTCCATTCCCTCGGTAAAACCCTCAAAGGAGTCTTCGTCAGTTGGTTCTGCAAATAAGTCCCTCAGCCGTTTCCTCTCTCGCTCCTCAAGAGAGTCTGACTCTTGAGGAGTCTTACGACCACGTCTCCCAGTATTGGAGCCATAAGGCTCAACCATAACACAGTACTGTTTATTCATAATTCCTACATTCACAAGTATAGAAAAGTATACTTCCCACTTGTCAATCCTCACTTTATATGTCTCTATTATGGATGGATGGATTTTCTGAATGACTGGTTAATTTAATATTCCACATTTCCCTCAAATTCTAGGACTCAAGTTTAGGAAAGTTAAAACAGATACAGCTAAAAGTTCACATCAAAAGGTAAAATACGATTAAACTATTTGGTGTAAGGTGCAACAAAAAGTAAACTATCTACCTCTGTGTGAATAATGTATGATGAATGAAAATCTGCAGATAAACAGCCCGTTTCCATTTAAAGGAGATGCTAACGTGAAGGGCCCAATCAAATTAAAACTGGAATTATGCACATTCAAAGCTGCATTAGGTTGAGACAAGGACATACAGATGGTAGAGCCTGAGCTACTATGTGATTTCTGGAAGGCTGGCAGTATCTCAGCAAACTATATTGCTAAAATGAATTTATATTGCTAAAATGAAGACAGCCTGAATTAGCTATTAACTATTTTTCATGTGGAGGTGATGTCTGCTTCATTCATTTCAGCTACTCAGAAGAGATTGGGCTCAGAGGTTGATCCCTTCAACTTGAAGACTGTTTTTTTCCTCCCCAATGAATATTTTATGGCATAGGGGAACACTACATGCTCACAGGTCCTTCCACAATACGCAGGCCCTGGTGATGTTACAATGAATGCTACAAGAAAGCAATCCCTGATGGTGTCATTAGGCACAATATCTTCAGAATATATTTTCGCAGTGTATGCCATTCAGTATACATGTCTAACAAATGAAAAACACACTTTTAAAGGAGGTGTTCTCATTCTGAGATTTCTCCATCCTGTCCTGAGAATCATAAAAGAGTCAGGCACTGAGATTTTAAGGCCCCATCTACACTGTATAATGCAGTTTCAGAATACAGATTAACTGCATTAAACTGGATTATACGGGTCTACACTGCCATATAATCCAATTCAATGCTGTCATTCTGCATTCTGAAATATTAACTGCACTATATGGCAGTGTAGACGGGGGCCACTCTGATATTTGGGAGATCTTAATGCCAATTACGTAAAAATGTCAAGTCTAACAAATGAGGAAAATATACAAGCATTTACAATGGGTTCTTGGTATCTGCCAAGAACTCATAAGTTCCATACCTAGTACGTATACAAAAATCTGTGGATGCTGAAGGCCCATTATATACAGTGACATAATTAAATTGTGTTCCTCTCTCTAAAATGGCAAAATCAAGGTTTGCTTTTGGAAAAAAAATTGGCATAGGAATTTTTTCAAGCCTTAATTGAATCTAGGGACATAACATCTGTGATTATGAAGAGCCAATTGTATGTATGTTACAAGCCTGCATTCTTGCCCTGAGACTCTTCCCCATCACTCTGAGGACTAGAAAAGGTATTGCAAAAGATCTCAGAAGACAAGCAATTGTGCCCAGCCTGTACCTTGGCTTTATGGGTTTTCAAGACTTTAATCAGAAAAAAGTGTTTTTATGACTATCCTAATACCTGCCAACACCTGTTATGTCAAGTAAACCCTGCAGCTAATATATGTACTAGGTAAAAGTAATAGATTATTATTAGAGGAGTGTACTCATGATTATGAACTCTGTGCACACTTAGTTTTTAAAGGGTGCTGCTGTTTGGTTATCATCAGAAAAGCAAGCACAATATTTGGGTTTAAAACCTCTTCAACAACCACATTCTTCAAGATGTTTGAACTATTTTTGGCACCACTAACTGAGGCAATACTTCAGCTATGTCATTTCCCCTCTGCCCTCACACCCTTGCAGACATCTGAAAGCACAAGACATTTTAATATGTCAAGTGTGGCGATTCTTATGAGGCTCTTTATTTCTACATTAATTTTTAGCAGTGAACGTAAAACTTGCTTTTCCAGCACTATTTCAAAGTCAGATCGAATCAAGAGTGTACTAGAGGGAAACATTTACACTATTTCTTTAAAATCTAAAATTCAAACAGGGAACAGACCATAATAAGAAAAATACCAAGCACCGTTTTCCATCTCCCATTCATTATGGCATGCTTTATTGAAAAGATTTGAAATGCGAATATAGCTTTGATCTCTCACTGCTGTAATTCATATAATCATTAATGAAATATGGCAGGATAATGCAAATCTCCTTCATTGTCTTTGGACCAGAGACATTTCAGTTAAGGTAATTTTTATTAAAGATAGATTTCCTGGTGTTGGCAGATATACCTCTAAGGCAATGTAGTATCTGAGAGTCTCTCATAATTATTAGAGAGTCTGTCATAATAATATCTCCTTAAGCATTCAACATCTGTTCAAGGATTATAGTTGATTCATAATATACCTATACACCAATCATAGTTATAATTGCAAATTTTCCAACATTTCTAAGCAAATCAAGAGTATGTCAAGATGGCAAAAGTGAGGCAAAATATGCAAGCTAACACAAGCTATAAGAGTTTGCTTTTGCCTGAGCATATTGTGAAGGGTACAGTTCTGCCTTCCCCTTTCCTTTTTCTCTTGCATATTAAATGAGTGCAAACCATTTTTGCACTTTGGATTCAATTTTCAGCAACTAATATATGCTGAGGACAAAGTGGAGGGGTGTGTGTGAAAAAAGTGAGAAACTAGAAGCTCGTTTATCTGAGCCCAATAACCTGCAGTGGCTGAGAAGTCACTCCGAGATGCCTACATGCTGTCTAGTGACTGTTTGTTTATTACAAGATAATCCAAATTAAACTGTCTTAGATCCACACTAAGGAAATGTTGGGAAATGCTCCAGAGTTCAGGCACTTTGGTCATGGTGTGGATAGTATGGTTAGATGCGATGAAAACCTATCTGCTGCCCACACAGGCCACTGCCATTATCTCTTTTCCCTGTGGTTGCCAACACAACAAAGGGGGAGCAAATTGGGACTGAGTTGTGCATCTACAGATGGCCACAGAGCTCTGGAAAAGCTCCTGGCCATTGTAGGTACCCCATGCTGACATCAGCAGAGGGGTCCATGTGACCACAGAGAAGGAGGTGAACTTCGCCCCTTCTCGCTGGACACACAGATCCATCTGTTGATGTCAACTCATGATCCCTTCAAGAACAGAAGATCTCCTAGGCCCCTTCCACATAGCTGAATAAAATCCCACATTATCTGGTTTGAAATGGAATATATGGCAATGTGGACTCAGATAATCCTATTCAATGCAGATATTGTGGGATTTTCTGCCTTGATATTCTGGGCTATATGGCTGTGTGGAAGGGCCCCCAGAGTTCTGTGGCTGTTTGGCAGTCAGGACAGCAATACAGAAAATAAGATAATGTTTCAGATCCCCCACCCCAGGACTATGGATGCCTCTGGGGCTGGTCCAGTGTGTTGAAAGCCTCAATCCCAAATATTAGCAGAGTGTTAATCAACAGTCCGAGATCAAGCCAATAGTCCAACAAAGCTGCAAACATTAGCAGGATAGGGTTGTTGTATGTCTTTCGGGCTATGTGGCCATGTTCCAGAAGTATTCTCTCCTGACGTTTCGCCCACATCTATGGCAGGCATCCTCAAACCTCTGAGGATGCCTGCCATAGATGTGGGCGAAACGTCAGGAGAGAATACTTCTGGAACATGGCCACACAGCCCAAAAGACATACAACAACCCTGTGATCCTGGCCATGAAAGCCTTCGACAACACATTAGCAGGATAACACAATAGAGAAGCCTGGGTCATAACAATGATTACCATAGTGTCCAGAATACAAGGTTAAATCAGAATCCATAAGCCAAGGTCCAAGGTAAGTCCAGAGTTCAGGAACATGAGATAGCAAGAGTCCAAGCTCATAGCTTCTAGAACTGACATTGCCGTCAATAATAAGATGCCACCCCTGGGCTCCTTAAATTCTAAGTTCACAGGTATTACCTGTTGCTGATTCTCTTCTCAGCAAATCTCAAGGACTTGCACAGCTGAGACTTCTTCTTTGCAGGTCCACAAAAGCTATACAGTTAACTCAGAGGAACTTGCTTGCACTTGTTCTGCAGGCTGAGGGAGCTGCTGGGCACTGCTGGTCTTCTGCTCAACTATTGAGCCTTCAACTAGCATCTCCTCATCCTCGCTTTCCATACTTTCCTCTGGACTGGCTGTGGATTATGTGGCCACTGTGTAGAAAGGCCCTAGGATATTTTAGAAGCATCTAAAAATGACAGATGATTATATGAGCCTGCCAAATTTGGACACTTAGGAGCTCATCACAAAGGACAGATTTTGTCAGCATATGCCGGCTCCACCCTTCTTCACCCACGGAGCCGACCAGCTTCCAGTAAACAACATTGCGGGGCTCTGTGGGTGAAATAGGGCAGAGCCAAAGCATGCCACCACCACAGCAACACTGGAAGTCCCCCCCCCCCCCCCCCGCATGGGATTGCCTTTAACTGAAGTCAGGAAATGCAGGGCATGGGGCGCTGGGTTCCCCATGCCCCCTGACGATGTACAACATTTCCAGTGGCCGTGCGACAAGGTAGTTGGAAGGTATTATTTAACTGAGGTCTGTTCTCTATAAGTACCACATCAATTAAATCATAAAAGAGTTATGTGAGAGGCAATAGAAAATTGATCTATTGCCCTCTCCCCACTTTCTCAAAGCACATAGTATTCTCAACTAGTCACATTATTTTGCTCTATGAGATAGTCAGTCTCACAAATACCTTTATGGTTGTTTTTCACAAAGCCTAAAACTGGGTGTCTGAATTAGTTGCCTCATTCTTTATCTAAATATTGGATAGGCCATAGAACAACATTAAGTTACATATACATGTACAGTAGAGTCTCACTTATCCAAGCTAAACGGGCTGGCAGAAGCTTGGATAAGCGAATATCTTGGATAATAAGGAGGGATTAAGGAAAAGCCTATTAAACATCAAATTAGGTTATGATTTTACAAATTAAGCACCAAAACATCATGTTATACAACAAATTTGTCAGAAAAAGTAGTTCAATATGCAGTAATGTTATGTTGTAATTACTGTATTTACGAATTTAGCACCAAAATATCATGATATATTGAAAACATTGACTACAAAAAATGGCTTGGATAATCCAGAAGCTTGGATAAGTGAGGCTTGGATGAGACTCTACTGTATATATTTTCAACCCGTGATGTTAAATAGTAAAAGACATGAACTAGTCTAGCCTTATCCTTCATTTCTCAGCTTCCTGCATTTAGCTTTTTTTTTTTGGAATGAGGAGTATTGAATCCTGCCATAGAGGATTCAATAGAAAATCCTCAACTGCAGGAGTAACATCCAGGAATATATCTATTTCATTACCTGAGATATATCAGTATAGTAGCACAATCCAGCTCTTTAAAGAAACCCTGCAGAGATTTAAAGCAAGTTCAAACTTCTGTGTAATGAAGTTTCCACAAAGCCCAAATTTCTCCATGTGCATAGTTTTATGTTGTCTTGAACTATTTGGCTTTAAACTGTCTTGTTTTATATTGTCAAACTATTCATTGTACTATATTTTCATTTTTTACTGTCTTCAATTGGTTAAATTGATTTTACTAGTATGTCATTTTAAGTTACCATAATATAGGACAGGATAGAAAAGCTTTAATATATAAAATATAAACAACTGTGGTCTCAGCAAGTGCCAAAACAAGAGAAAGGGGTACTCATTCAGTTAGACAATAAAAAAATTCAATAAGCCTGAGCAAAAAGATAAGGCTCAGATTAGATAAGCAAAAACACAAGGCTCAGATTAGATAAGAGGAAATACAGATTAAATATGAGGATAAGGCTGAGATGAAAGAAGAGGATAAGGCTCAGATTCTGGAAACATGACTGGATCCCACCAATCTCCACACTTACGTTTAGGAAAGTATACTTCTCCATGTAAATACTTTTGTAGTCCTTTCCCCTTCAACTGCAACCTCATTCTGTTTTAATTCTTTTAATTATGAGAACCTCTAGCACCGAGCTTTCTGAGGTTATGTATTACAATTGATTCTTGTTTAGTTTTCTCTATAGTCACTCCATGTGGTTCATTGGCATTGAATGTTTGCCACTGTGTATCTTGTTGTAAGCCCCCTGAGTCCCTTCGGGGAGATAGGGCGGACTATAAATAAAGTTTAATTTCATTTCATTTCATCACAAACATTGTCAACAGATTTTCTTTTCCTAATAATAATAATAATAATAATAATAATAATAATAATAATACTTTATTTATAACCCGCTTCTATCTCCCCAAGGGGACTCAGAGTGATTCACATGGGGATCAAGCCCAATCAACAAATAAAACAATACGACAACAGCAAATATAATTAAAACAATAACAGTAAAATAACATTAAAAATACAAAGACACATACATACATGGATATGTTTCTAATTAGGAAACATATCCATGTATGCCTGTGTCTATGTATTTTTAAAATTAGAAACATATCCATTTCAGTGGCAATTACTGCAACTCAATCAACAAATTGTGCAAATTATAAAAGTTATAACAGTACCTAAACTTGAACAACATCAGCCTTTGTTTGTGGTGGCAGAGGAGGAAGCATTTTTTCATGCAACACACCTAGGGACTACAGGCGACACACTAATGTAGCCCGATACATCTTTGGAAAGCTGTTTGCCCATTCCTTCTAGTGCGCGTAATATATAAAGGTAAAGGTTTCCCCTGACGTTAAGTGCAGTCATGTCTGACTCTGGGGGTTGGAGCTCATCTCCATTTCTAAGCTGAAGAGCCGGCGTTGTCCGTAGACACCTCCAAGGTCATGTGGCTGGCATGACTGCATGGCGCGCCGCTACCTTCCCGCCGGAGCCGTACCTATTGATCTACTCACATTGGCATGTTTTTGAACTGCTAGGTTGGCAGAAGCTGGAGCTAACAGTGGGCACTCCCGCCGCTCCCGGGGTTTGAACCTGGGACCTTTCGGTCTGCAAGTTCAGCAGCTCAGTGCTTTAACACACTTCGCCACTGGGGTTCCTTTTGCGTAATACATATGAGTGTGGAAATATGGACTTGCTTCTCGTACAGTGTGTGTCGGAGAGACCCATGGGGATTCCCAGCAACTCAGCAATGCCCTTTCTCTATATTTCCCTTCTCACTACTTCCCCATTCCTTCTAGTGCAATACTTCAGCTATGTCATATGAGTGTGGGGATGTGGAGTAGAGTAGGTTGCTGGGTCACATTATATGTTGGGTTCACGCTACCTTGCCTAGCAGATGGTTCATTTCCTGTTGCTGAGGTGAATCTCCTCGAGTGGCTCCAGGTCCCTCATCTCTCACCGAATCCCTTATCAAAGGGAGATGCATTCATTCTCTTACTAAGAGTCATTCCCTCTTACTGAGTCATCTTGTTTAATTTTAATTTTTTGGTCTCTTGAACATTGAATGATGTGAGATGGATTGTTACGAGCATTTGGGGATAGAAAATCCCGACTCTGTGTGTTTATAACTCATGGATGATCTGGGGGCGTGCAATTGCTACATATTCAATTGTTACAGAAGATATAAAATCTTTTAAGATGCAAATATAGTGTTTCTACTCCCTCTGCTGGGCAGGTACGGGTAATCTCTCTTTGGAATGCTATTTCTTGTTATTGAGCTGGCACCTTGGTTCAGTCTCCGCATATGAAAATACCATATTTAGTTTCATGCTGGTATTGACACAGGGCCAAATGAAGAACAAGAACACTGGTCAAATGGCAAACAATTCATGTGTGTTAAAATTAACATACTTCTATATGATTTGAGCAGTTACCATCTTTATTCTAGGAAGAGATGACAAAATCAATATTTTTGTTTACAATCACCCTCTCAAAATCAAAATGTAGGATTTTTCTTTCTTTGTTCAGAACATTCTACTAACAATCAGGAAATGAAGAATTACAGTTTGCCTTCCACATTCACTGGAGTTGGGGGTGCAGAACCCGCACAAAAGTTGAAAAATCATGAATAAAAAACCCACTTTTTTACCCAAGAAAACCTCAAGAGAAAATTGACCGTAGAGCCACACTGGAGCAGCTAGGCCCCTTCTACACCGCCATATAATCCAGATTGTCAAAATATATTATGCACATTATCTACTTTGAACTGGATTATATGAGTCAACACTTCTATATAATACATTTCAAAACAGATAATCTGGAGGTCATATGGCAGTGTAGAAGGGGCCCTAGAGATTCCATACTAATTAATTCCTTTAATAACCACATATGCAAAAGTTAAACCTGCAAAGGAGAAGGATCAATTGCATTTCCTTTTTGCTGCACAAACCACGCAAATGAAGAGGCAACACACGTAAATGGGTTAACTATGGGCAACTTTATTAATGGGGTTGTTGTGTTTTTTCCAGGCAGTATGGCCATGTTCCAGAAGTATACTCCCCTGATGTTTCACCCACATCTATGGCAGGCATCCTCAGAGGTTGTGGGGTATATGTGAGGTATATATCCTATATAAAACCCCTTCCCGCTTCTAGTTGCACAGGGGTCAGAAAGCCCATTTTATCAAGTGGTCATGAATCCTAGATATGTGAACTACCCATCACAAATAGGTCTTTTTCTTCTTTCTTCTCCCACTGACCCTATAGGCTTTGAATCCATTCCTTCAATATCCTTGCAACCCATGCAGAATCAACCTATACCATTTTGATGTAGGCATCTGAGCTACAATAACCACAATTCCTGAGTCAAACTACAGTAGTGACTGTTGGGAGTTATAGTTGAGTACAATTGGAGGATGCCAGTTTGGGGAAGCTTCATTCTCTATGTGGCTTGCTTAGAAATTGAAACTCAACATGGCTTACAAAATAAAAAATGAATGCCATACAGATGAAAACCTACATTATTGATACAGCTCAATTAATGAAATAGATGTATTTTTCTACTCTTGGTCACTACTTCTTGAATAAAAAATTAGCACCACAGGCAGAAATCACATGGAAAGAATAGCAATAGGCACTACAAAAAGAAATAATGATTCTAATATTTTCAGCAAAGTTTTTATTCACATGATATATTATATTCCATCATTTCAAAATGAACCAACATACACATACTTTCTTTTACTTTAGGTGTAGTTACTGGGAGGGAAGGATCGAAAACAAAAATTAGAGCTAAATGTGACTACTGGTTAGATTGAAGGTTAGCCAATTGTGGCTCTGGGGTTCATGTGCTTCAACTCAGATTTCTTTTTCTATTCCTTCACATCTCTAGAATCCTTAGACCAGAGTTTCTCAAACTGTGCTTCTCCAGATGTTTCGGACTTCAACTCCCACAATTCCTAGCAGCTGGTAAGCTGGATGGGATTTCTGGGAGCTGAAGTCCGGGGCCGGGCTGTGGCTCAGGCTGTTGAGCAGCTGCCTTAAATCACTCTGACCATGAGGTCATGAGTTCGAGGCCAGCCCGTGGCGGGGTGAGCGCCCGTCAATTAAAAATAAAAAATAGCCCCTGCTCGTTGCTGACCTAGCAACCCGAAAGATAGTTGCATCTATCAAGTAGGAGATAAGGTACCACTTATAAGTGGGGAGGCAAGATTAACTAATTTACGACCTGGAATGAGGAAGTGCCGTCAGTGTGGATGATGAAGCAGCTGCTCCCCCCTGTGGCCAGAATCGAACATCCCCTCAGAAGAAGGTTAACTTGCCTCTGCGTGTGTCTCTCAGTCTCTGTTTGATGTGTTTATGGGCATTGAATGTTTGCCCTATGTGTGTTATAATGTGATCCGCCCTGAGTCCCCTTCGGGGTGAGAAGGGCGGAATATAAATGCTGTAAATAAATAAATAAAATAAATAATACTCAGGAGGCAGAAAAATGAATTGGCTCTTCTACAGATAAGACTCTTGCAATATACAGATGACCTTCATCGTGGCAGACATCTTGCTAATATCCTAGAAAGGGGTATTCAAATAGAGATTGCTGCTCAGAATGACTATCCCAGCTTGGTTGAAAAAAAAAATCAATTATCACTTTTCTTTGCTTCTATCCTGCTTATCCAAAGATAACCCAAATCATTCTGCATTCACAACACAAGTACATTGGATTGATGTTATCGATGATGACCTTAGAGAGGAGAATGGTATTTTTCTACTAGGGCAATAAGTTTAGCTTTAAACCCACTATCAACAGCTACTGGAAATTACTATTTTTGCACTCCTCCAACAAACTCCCTTGCTATTTTCAAATAAACGCTTATAGATTGAAGTAACAAGGCAGTGCTCAGTTAACAATAAGTTGTTAAACAAGTTTGTGCGTTTGCAAAATGGCAAGTGAAGGACATCCTTTTAGGAGCTTCAGTCAGGGGAAACACTGTTATTACCTAGAAGGAGATGGATAAGATACCATAAAGTAGTTATTTAGTGCCTCCTGCCCAGATATTTAGGACAGTCTCTCACTAATCCCTTCCATATCCTTCCAAGTCCTCTTTTTTTTTCCTTGACACAGGGGGGAAAGCTTATCTCCAATCTTCAGCCCAAGTTTACTTACTCCCTCAAGAATGAATATGGCTTCCATTACAGCAGACATGAACCTACTCTTGGCTTCATGCTGAACTTCGAAGAATCTCTCATTATATTCAGCCTCTTGGACAAGTCTTTGAATTTAGCTATACAATTTGAAATGAATTTGCCATCCCAATGACATGAAAAACTATTACCAGGATGCAAAAATTTGATTTCATAATCTGTCATTTTAATATTTGTGCCCATAATGCTTCTCCAATTAATGCGATTAAGCAGTGAATCCTATAACATATGCAAGGGTTTTTCTCCTAGTCTTTGCTAAATTCAAGCCAGCCCTGTTACTCTAGTGAGCATCTTTTTAGAGCTTTCTAAAACCTTTCCAGAATTTGACAGCTGTCATATGCAGAAGAGCTCCAAATTAGTGCTGCTTCCTTTAATGTTACCTTGACCTGGAGTGAGTGCCCAGGATCTATCTAAATTATCTCTGTGGAGAAAATTTTGCTGAGACAAAAATATTACTTTGTTGCCTGGCTACTTTGGCTGGCCCAAGCGTTATTCATAAAGGCTGACCTACCACAACTGCTTTGATTAGTCAGCAATTACTTCTTCATCCATCTGCTAGCCTTCTCCTTATACAAAGCACACTAACCTTAGTACATTTTAGCATCTGGCTTCTTTCATTTTAATTTTTGGTTCTTTCCCATCTGGTTTAAGTCTTATTTATATATATAAAAGAGTGATGGCATCAGGGCAGCGGACAAAACAACGAAACTACAGGCCCCCAACCTTGAAATTTGACAACACAACCCATCATCCACGGCTATAGGTTGATACAACAAAAAGAAAAGAAAAATAAAGTCCTAATTAGTGGGAGAGGAATAATTGTTTTTATCCAATTGCTGCCAGTTAGAAGTCTAAGTTCCGCCCACTTGGTCTCCTAGCAACCTACTCAACCCAGGGGACAGGCCTCACTTAGGCCTCTTCCACAGATTATCTAATTTGCACTGGATTATATGGCAGTGTAGACTCAAGGCCCTTCCACACAGCTATATAACCCATTTATAATCTTATATTATCTGCTTGGCACTGGATTAACTTGACTCCACACTGCCACATAATCCACTTCAGTGTGCATTTTATACAGCTGTATAGAAGGGGCTTCATATAATCCAGTTCTAAGCAGATAATATAAGATTATCAATATACAGTAGAGTCTCACTTATCCAACATAAACAGGCCAGCAGAACGTTGGATAAGTGAATATATTGCATAATAAGAAGGGATTCAGAAAAAGCCTATTAAACATCAAATTAGGTAATGATTATACAAATTAAGCACCAAACATCATGTTATACAACAAATTGGACAGAAAAAGTAGTTCCATGCGCAGTAATGCTGTGTAGTAATTACTGTATTTACAAATTTAGCACCAAAATATCACAATGAATTTAAAACATTGACTACAAAAACATTGACTACTAAAAGGCAGACTGCATTGGATAATCCAGAACACTGGATAAGCGAATGCTGGATAAGTGAGATTCTACTGTAATATGAAATAATTACTGTGGTAATCCAGTCCAACCCAATTCTGCCATGGAGGACACAATGCAAGCACGCCCAACAGATGGCCACCCAGCCTCTCAATAATAATAATAATAATAATAATAATAATAATAATAATAATAATAAGATCATACAACAGATATTCAATACCACCCTACCTCAACAATTTCTCACCAACACCACCAGACAACACCACAGCAACGCTTGGCCGGGCACAGCTAGTCTTTTATAAAATACTAGCTTGAGTACCCGGCGATGCCCGGGTCATTTGAAAAGGGCATGGTTTGTTTTTGGATGTTAGGTAATATCAATTTGGTCATAAGTTATGCTATGTCTTAGAAAAATACTCAGTCTTCCCTGTTGCTTTTTATGAATGCTCCCATTAGAAAATGCATAAGGATGTGAGTAAACTACAATTCCCAGAAACTTTGGGTCAACTCTCCCAAAACTCCCCCAGTATTCAGTTGGCCATGTTGGGTCTGTGTGCCAAGTTTGGTCCAGATCCATCACCTGCTGGATTCAATGTTCTCTGGATAAGGGTGAACTACAACTCCCAGATTCCCAGGGCAATCTTTCTGAAACACCTGCTAGGATTCACAGTTGGCGATGTTGGGTCTGTGTGCCAAGTTAGTTCAGGTTGGTAGGGTTCAGAGTGCTCTTAGATTGCAGGTAGACTATACATCCCAGTCCCTAAAACTCCTATAAATCATGGTGAATTATCTCCAAACCTCTCCAATATGTTCAGTTGCTGATCAGTTCCTCTGTTTGCTGTGTGCCATAGAAAAGAACAGGAAAGGGTTAAGGGAGAGGCAGTGGGTGGGGTCATGCAAATAGGGAAAGGAACACTGGGATGTGCTCACTGTAATCTGCAATGTCCTTGGAGAGGGTGACTTGGTGGCTCCACAGCACTGGGAACTATAGCCTGTTTATAGAGTCGGAGGCTGTGTGAGCGAATGCCCGTGTCACATACACATATACAGATTTTCACTTTTATTATGTGTATAAACTAGCTTGGGGACCTGGTGATGCTCAGGTTATTTGAAAAAGGTATTGTTTGTTTTTGGATGGTAGGTATTTTCAGTTTGGTGTGGGTGAACTACAGTTCTCAGAATCGTTGATCAATCTTTCCTGAACTGGCCAGAATTCAAAGTTTGCCATTTTGGGTCTATATCTGTCCAGATCTGTCATTGGCTGGTCATCCTCTGGCTGTAGTGCTCTCTGGATGTGGGTGAACTACAACTCTGTTTTCCCCAAACATCTGCAGGATGTTCTGTTGGTCATGGGTCTTCGCTGTGCCAAGTTTGGTCCAGGTCCATTGTTGGTGGGAGTCACTGTTTCTCTGGATGCAGGTGAATTATAACTCTCTTTTCACCAAACTACTCCAGTATGTTCTGTTAGTTATGGCGGCTCTGTGTGTTATGTTTGGTAGTGATCAATCATCGGTGGGGTTCAGAGTGCTCTTTGATTGCAGGTGAACTATACATCCCAGTACCTACAACTCCAAAATGTCCAGGCAATTCCCGTCAAAATCCACTAGTATTCAAATTTGGGCATATCAGTTATGCATGCCAAGTTTGGTCCAGATCCATCATTGTTTGGGTTCATAGTGCATTCTGGTGTAGGTGAACTACAACTCCTATAAAAACCTCAGTTGGGGTCATGGTGCTCTGACTTGATGCAGGATGAACTACAACTTCCACCATGTGGAGTCAGTCCCCCAAACTCCTTCAGTATGTTTAGTTGCTGCTTAGTTCTGCTCTGTTTGTTATGCAGACAGGAAAAGCAGGAAAGGGTTAAGGGAGAGGTAATGGGCGGGGTCATGCACATTCCACACCAAAGGAGAACCCTGGGGTGCTGTATGTGGTGGAGGAAAACATAAAATCTAGGGTGGTGGACAGTAGTGTTTGGAGAGGACATTGGCAGGGGTTGGGCTACATGTTCATGGTGCTTGCTATAACCTACAATGTCCTCAGAGGAAGTACTTTTTGTGGCTCCTCAGCACTGTGGGTTGTAGCTGTTTGTGGAGGCAGGATGCTGTCTGTGTAACTCAAATGTTCTAATGCTAGAACACAACTAAAGCAAATTATAATATTTTGATTAAATTAAACAGGTTGGAAACCTATTTTTAAAATCTCGAAAAGCTATTTAAAATAGTTTGGCAGTTATATATTCAAAGCCCCTTTTCAGATGCCAGTCAGTTGCCAAGAACCTGCCTGTGTAAAATGTCTTTGCCAGACAGCAGAAAGGCAGAATTTGCTGCATTTACTTTAACCAATTCTTCACTTCAAAGGTAGAAAAGTGGTACAGTATTCAACTTTGTGGGCAAACATAAATTGTCCTAGATTCCCAGAACATTATCTGCCTCTCTGGTCTAGGGATGAATGAAAATTGACATCAGAATTTGTCAATAAGATAATTGATTTTCAAAAGGCCATATTTCTCAAGGTGCATGATGACCTTATTCTCAGTTTGAGAGATAGTGAAGTGCAGAAAGATATGATAGTGTGAGTCCTACAAGTTAAGACTTGTTTTCACATTTCATTTTTATGTTGATAATTGGATTTTAAGTAATGTATCTCACTCTAAGCATAAACATACTGAAATATTTTCACTGTGCTTTTTGTTAAGAAGAGATTGTCTAATAATAATAATACTCTGGCAATACACACTTATTCAGGGATTTCTCACATTGAATTTATTAAGATTTCCTTCTGAATTAATGAGAGCATTGAAATGTATATCCATTTGCCTCTTAGGGCCCTTCCATACAATCATATAACCCAGAATAGCAAGGCAGAAAAATCCCACAATATCTGCTTTGAACGGGCTTATCTGAGTCCACACTGCCATGTATTCCAGTTCCAGAACATGTGGCAATATGAGAGAGAAGAATGAATGACTTCCCAGAAGACACAATGGTTACAATGTCATGGGCTGTGTTTTGACAGCTTGCTTGCTATTCCTTTCTTCTTCCATAAATTGCTTTAGAGTATCAATATGTTTCATACATTTCTGACATTCATTGGCTTTCAATGACTTGCATTCTAGAGAAACTGGAATAAATGAATTACACCCAATTGAACTTAATATTCCTTCCCCACCACACAATAGACGGCAATTGGTTTGAAATGCACAGCTCTTCTGTCATGGGCATTCAATTCAATACGACAGAGAAAACCATCATTCCAAAATAAATATTGGCTGAATGCCTCCAGAGACAAAGTTTAATTTAAATCAGATGGCCAAAGCAGACTGACAGTCCACTCTGGCACTTTAATATCGATATTTTAACTTGTTTATTTTAACTAGTAACTATTGTTGAATTTTTATTTGAGTTTTATTTGAGTTGGGTCTTGTTAAATTCTGCAAGTGTTCTTTATGTACATTGGTGTTGCTCTGATGTTTTAAAGGCTGATTTTATGTGTTTATGTGCTTTTTTGTAAACCGCTCGAGTTCCTTTTGGGAGATGGTGGCGGGATGACGATGGTAATAATAATAATAATAATAATAATAATAATAATAATAATAATAATAATTAATAATAATAATAATTTGAAGTTGATACAATGTACAATCTTTGCCAGAAAGCTGGGTAGCTTTTACTGGTCACAATTTTTCATGGTGATGGTATTTTGTTGTTTCTGCCTTTCTGGAGCAGCACGTTCACCAAGATAAGTTTCTTTGGAAGGAAACGGAAGATTTGAAGGTATCCTGGCAGCTTATATTGTATGGAAACATTTAAATAGTTGGAATTATGATGTTTATTTATTTGGTCATTCTCAGTGGCTAATCTATTCTGAACTTTAAAGGATCTGTCCAAAGTGCTGAACTCTATCCCCCAGATAGGTTCAGCACTTTTACATCATCTCCTTTAAAGCTCAGAGTAAAACCTGGAACAAATTCACTAGCTGACTAACATGGAAACCATCAGCTGCCACTGATCCTCTGCAGAAGCCAGATCTCCTATTGCAAGCAACATTCATTTCCTGTCAATGGGATTATTTGAGCGTTCTTTTGGCACTGTGCTGGTACAGCTGTACCAAAAGTTCCGACTTTATTTTCTTGCTGCTAATGTTTGCAATCATAGGACAGGCCGCCTGTCAATCATCATTAAGTTTGGTTCCACCCCTTGTTCAGGGCTCTGGGAGGGAAGGAGCCATTTTTAAGTTAGTCTCTTTTAGGAAGCTAAGCTATTGGACGTAGACCGTAGAAAAGCTTGATATCTCAAGAACATCCGGGGATATAGAACATCCGGGGAAACATCTGAGGAAACAGAAACAGAAATTCCAGGGGAAAAGTCCCAAAAGCTCTGGCTGAGAGCTTACAGCCTCTCAGCCTCACAGCTCCTGAGGGAAACAACCCTAAGTTTCTAAAGACTCAAAGAGAGAACAGCATCACAGATCCACGGAAAACCCGCTGAAACATCTGCAAGCCTTGGCTGGTAGGTCCATTCGATACCCAGACACATTTGGAATCTGTAGTGGTCCCACATCAGCTAAGCCCATATTGATAGACAGCCTGGGAGAGGTTATAAGAGGGTTTTCACAGTTATCCAAAGCCAATCGCCTGTCCCTTGGGGACAAGACTCAAAGGGCCAACAGTTTATTAAGGAAACCTTGAAGTGTTATTTGGCTCCTCGAAGATTTATTATTTGTTCATCAATAAAGACTTTGTTATTTCATTAAAGACTCAAAGGGCCATCCTTTTTGGGAAAATTCTCAACAACCTCTCTTTAGGTGCCCTGGCTTCCTGCTGGGCATAAAGTATACGTCCTATACAAAAAGACAATAGTTACAGGCCCAGCGCGTGACAGAACAAGCACATTATATATTGCAAGGCCTTTGATTTTTTTTCCTGTCTTCACCATGCTCCTCCCACAGGTCCCTCCTCCCTCATCAACAGCACTATTTATGTTAACCATGAGTAATAACCTCAAGCAGTGTTTCTCAAACTCTGCTTCTCTGGGATTTCAGTTTCCAGAAATCCCAGCCAGTTTACTAGCTGTTAGGAATTCTAGGAGCTGAAGTTCAAAACATCTAGAGGAGTAGAGTTTGAGAAATACTACTCTAAAAGAACCAGATTTCATCCAATCTTGGAAGCTAGGCAGAGTGGCCCATGGTTAGTACTTGGATGGGAAACTGTCAGTGAATACCAGAGGTTATATTTCAGAGGAAGAAACTAGCAAAACCACTTCTGAGTATTCCTTGGCTAAGAAAATCTAATGAAGTACATAAGTTGACAGAGGACTTGCCACAAACTTCCATGGACATATCTTGACCTAGGAGCCCCAGATGGCGCAGTGGATCAAACCCTTGTGCTGCCGAATCCAACCCGGGGAGAATGCAGGTGAGCTCCCTCTATCAGCTCCAGCTCCATGTGGGGGCATGAGAGAAGCCTCCCACAAGGATGGTAAAAGCATCAAAACATCCAAGTGTCCCCTGGGCAACATCCTTGCAGACGACCAATTCTTTCACACCAGAAGTGACTTGCAGTTTCTCAAGTCTCTCCTGACACACACACAAAAAAGAGCTGCTGGAAGGAATTTATCCACATGGACAAAAGAAATACTATTTTAAATCTCTCATAAAAGGACATTATATGAGTTAGTGCAACTGAGCACATTGTATATATGTTGTTCTGGGTTTAAGAATAAACCATTTGTCCTTTATTGTTCACATGCGTGACACATATCTTCTTTCTTTGGCAAAGAAGTGCGTGGACTATACATTTTGATTTTTCATTATGTCACAAAAGGTTTCTTTTCAGGTGCAGCACCCGCTTTCTGGAACACTCTCCCAGAAGAATTAAGAGCGACACCATCCTTACTTTGCTTTAGGAAAGCTTCTGAGTGATACATTGTGGGATTTTCTGGAATTTTAGTTTGTAAATAACAGGTGTCTCCAGTGGAGATATTAATGGATAAGAATTTTATTGGTTTTATTGTTGTATCTTTTTACCATGATCTTAATTTTTTGTTGTTAACAAATTTTAACTGTTGGAATTTGTATTGAGGGGGATGTGGTAATTACTATATAACATCACTGTGTATTGAACTGCTTTTTCTGTCGATTTATTGTAAAACATGATGATTCGGTGCTTAATTTGTAAAATCATAACGTAATTGATGTTTAATAGGCTTTTCCTTTATCCCTCCTTATTATTCAACATTTTCACGTATCCAACATTCTGCCGGCCCGTTTATGTTGGATAAGTGAGACTCTACTGTATATGCTGTTATTGGATTTTGTTTTTATTGGTTGATTCTTGGGTCCGATTCCCATGTGAACTGCCTCGAGTCCCCTTAGGGAGACGGAGGCAAGTTATAAATAAAGTGTTGTTGTTGTTGTTGGGTTGTATGTATTCCGGGCTGTATGGCCATGTTCTAGAAGTATTCTCTCCTGACGTTTTGCCCACTAGGAAACTAGTGGGCGAAACTAGGAAACTAGGCCATGCCTCACAACCTCTGAGGATGCCTGCCATAGATGTGGGCGAAACGTCAGGAGAGAATACTTCTAGAACATGGCCATACAGCCCGGAATACATACAACAACCCTGTGATCCCGGCCATGAAAGCCTTCAACAACATGTTGTTGTTGTTGTTGTTGGAATTGAAATCCAAAACACCTGGAGAGCCAAAGTTTGCCCATGCCTGGTGTAGATTCACCCTCAAGATCTCTTTGCTTATAGTGTGTGTGATAGTAGCGGCAGGGAAAAGCCAACCTCTTGTAGCTCTAATTTCCAATACTGGGCTCAAAAAGATACTGGAGCTTTAAAGAGCCTGTCCCTTCGTGCGGAACTATTTGTGGGCGGAACCAATCTTCGCGGCCGACGGGGCGAGCCGGAGCCTTTGGGGGCAAGGATTAGCGGCGGACCCACGGCGGCGCTTGCTTGCTTCCTCCTCGGGCCTTCACTCCCTGACGGCTGCTGTTCAGCCATGCAGCCCTTCATGGTCAACATTAAGCTGTCGGCTCGGACCCTCACCGGGGCGCTGAACCCCCAAAACAAGGGGGCGGCAGACTGGTAAGTAAGGAATGGCGGCGACAGTCTTGGCCAGGATATTTAGTATTGCTTTCGCTATCTGCTGTGGTATAATATGTGGGATATGAGAGGAAACTGTGGGGTCCTGATTAGATTTTTCCAGGGTTATAGGGTCCGATCGCATTATTTTTTATATATATATAGTCACACAGTCTTTTAGTCTGTTTCCAAGTAAATATGCACAATAGACTCTCGGGCCCCTTCCATACAGCTGAATAAAATAGCACAATATCTGCTTTGAACTGGGATCTATGGCAGTGTGGACTCAGATAACCCAGTTCAAAGCAGATATTGTGGGGGTTTCTGTCTTGATATTCTGTGTTATATGGCTGTGTGGAAGGGCCCTCAGACTCCATCTATACAGCCAAATAAAACCTTGATTATCTGCTTTGAACTGGATTGTATGGCAGTGTAGACTCATACAATCCTGTTCAAAGCAGATAATGTGGGTATGTATTTATTGTATCAGAAGTGAATTGAGAATACAATTATAATGTATTTAAAAAAACACAAAGTTAAAATCTTGGCATTATGCTAAATTTTCTTTAACCAGAAGCTGGCCACTTTGAGTGCCTTTGGTGTCTTTGCAAGAAGATCCTCCATTGTGCATGTGGCGGGGCTCAGACTGTATTGTAGTAAATGGTCTGTGGTTTGTGTTGTCGAAGGCTTTTGTGGCCGGAATCACAGGGTTGTTGTGAGTTTTCTGGGCTGTATGGCCATGTTCCAGAAGACTATGTTTGCTCTTCTCCACACTCGCATGTCATGGACTCCACTTTGTAGCCCCATTTCTTAAGATTGGCTCTGCATCTCGTGGTGCCAGAGTGCAGTCTGTTCAGCCCCTTCCAAGTCACCCAGTCTTCTGTGAGACCAGGAAGGCGTTTCTCATCCGGTATCAGCCACTGATTGAGGTTCCAGGTTTTAACCTGCCACTTTTGGATTCTCACTTGCTGAGATGTTCCTGTGAGTTTCTCTGTAGATCATAGGAAGCTGTTTCTTGATTTAATTTATTGGCATGCTGGCTGATATCCAAACAGAGGATGAACTGGAGATGTCAATGCCTTGGTCCTTTCATTACTGGCTGCTACTTCCCAGCGGATATCAGATGGTGCAATACCGGCTAAACAGTATAATTTCTCCAGCAGTGTTGGGCATAGACATCCAGTGATAATGCTGCATGTCTCATCAAGAGCCACATCCACTGTTTTAATGTTGTGAGATGTATTCCATACTGGGCATGTGTACTCAACAGCAGAGTAGCAAAGCACAAGGGCAGATGCCTTCACTGTATCTGGTTGTGATCCCCAGGTGGTGCTCTGATTTACAAGAAGCACTGCTTGACTATCAAGCAAAAAGTGGGTGCTAGAAATAATACCATACGAAAGCTGATAATGTGGGTTATCTGCTTGGATCATCTGGATTATATGGCAGTGTAGATCCACTCGCCATGGCCAGGTGCTGGATACATGTAGTTTCTGATTGCTTGAAAGTTGCTATTAAAAATAGACCTAACTCATACTGTACCCTATTCTATATCATGCCATAAAATACACAGGCAGTCCCCAAGCTTCAAATATTCGACTTACATACAACAGCTGGATCATCTGTCAGAATTTTAAAACCGTGTAAAAACCTACTTCTTCTGGCAGGCCTACCCAGTCAGTATTTAAGCATGAATTTTAAATGCGTGTCTTGTGTTTAATCTCTGTTTTGTGTATTTTAATATTTATTTTATAGAAATATGCTTTAATATGTAGCCTTTATAGAAATACATTTGTAATATGTGGATGAAGGCTGCCAAGTTCGAATCCCACCCCGGGAGAGCGCGGATGAGCTCTGTCTATCAGCTTCAGCTCCATGCGGGGACATGAGAGAAGCCTCCTACAAGGATGGTAAAAACATCAAAACATGCGGGCGTCCCCTGGGCAACGTCCTTGCAGACGGCCAATTCTCTCACTCCAGAAGCAACTCCGGTTGTTCCTGACACGAAAAAAATAGCATAATTAAGAGCATGAGATAGAAATGGCAGCTGAAAAATCATCAGTCTATCATCGATTCACAAATGACTTTGGTATCCTATTTTTCAGAACAGAATAATAATGTATGTCTATAGAATTGTTGTTGGGATTGCTGAATTGTTAAAATTGGTTTAGAATATTTTAAGCACTAAATATATGGTATGATTTTTATTTATATGGACACTACTTACAACCTACAGTTTCTCCTGGTGCCTTTATGTGGCTTAAGCCATGTGTGACTGATCTGTTATGTTCATGAACCTGCAACATACAGTACTGGGTAAAGGAAAAGAGGATTTCAGATGTTTTTTAGATGTGTAGTATCTTCCGCAACAAGTCTAGTCAAATAGAGTATATGTAAGGTGATGAATGATTATGTAATTCTAATGGGAAATTATGCATGAAATAAAACGAACAGAGGTAAAGAAGGGGTACAAGTCAGTTGTGATGAAAAGGTGGAGAGTGAAGCTGTGAGATTCAACTCCACAGACTTCAGGAAAAACATATTCATAAATTATAAATTGAAAACATTAGGACTTCTTGCTATTTTGCATAGATGGCTGGTTCAGAACTCCACACCTGCAGTGTTACTAGAGGTGGCCAAAGAGTTCACTTTGTCTTGAAGCATCAGAGAATTATAATTCACTAAAACTTTCAACCAGGAACACCTTAACTGTTCCTTTATGTATTTCTGCTTTGCTTTATCATGTTTGTGCACACCAGATGTATTACATTTACAAAGTCTTGTGAAACATATTTTTTTTGTCTGAGAACATAGTGGTAGTGGTCAGGTAATGATGATGATGATGACCGTTAATGTTATTATTTCTAGGGGCTGGCAAGGGTTGATTGCATATGGATGTCATTCTCTAATTCTGGTGATTGATCCCAAGACTGCTCAGACGTTACAAGTTTTGGAAAGGCACAAGGCTAATGTTGTCAAGGTAACATTTTAAAATGAATTTAATGCTTGGTGGCTTGCATAAGGTTTTATCTTTCCTCCAATAATGTTTTATTTCCTTTAATGTGAGTTTTAATTAAACTAAAATGATCATGCAGCAACAATCCTTCCAACAAAAACTAAACAAAATAAAGAGTAAATATCTCCAGATTTATAGAGACAGCCCCGTAATCCATATCTGCAGTTTGACTTACCCACACGTGGAGAAAAATAGTTTCCCTTTGGAATTTGCTACGTTCTCCAAGAAATACTATAATTTGCTATCCCTGAAGTTCCCTTGCAGTGGAAAACAAGATATAAATAAAGGAAATAAATAAAATAAGTAAATAAACCTAGAACATTCCTAGAGAAAATATCTCTAGGAATGTCTTGGTTCTTCAGTTGTCACTTTAACGTATGATGTGACTGGAAGTAAGATAATTTAAGGGTATTCACCTGCATCTTGTGGTTTTAGGTAACTGTGGAATGATTGGTAATGTATTCTCCATAGATGTGGAGGTCTTGTAGTAATGTTTAGATTGTTATTGCAGTTCACATTTTACAAGTATGACATAGAAAAAAAAATGCTATCATGTTTCTGTTCAGTTTTCCTCTTAGCCATAACTTCCTAACAGGACATTATGTTAAACTCTCCACTTTTCCTTTTCCACTAACATTTAGTATTCTGTGCCTTCAGAGCATGCTCAGTTCTCATTGAAGTTTTCTCTGTTTTCCCACCCTGTAAACCACAGTGTTCATATGAATATTCTGATAGTCTTCTTGTTTCTTCTAGTTTGTGGCAAGTCTGTTTCAAGTGGCTGTGGTTGTTTTCTTGTCTTCAGGTTAAATGGGCTAAAGAAAACTACCATCACAACATTGGATCACCTTATTCTTTGCGCCTAGCCTCTGCTGATGTTACTGGAAAGATCATTGTTTGGGATGTAGCCACAGGAGCTGCTCGCTGTGAGATCCAAGAGCACACAAAACCCATTCAGGGTAAAGAAACTATTTTCATACTACTGCATTTTGCAATAATGAATTCACTTACCCATTAGATGGTGAAGTAAGTCTATCTTTTGAATATTTTTTATGTTCAGGTAATTCCTGTTCATGTACTCTTCCTTCCAAGCAACAGACACTCAGTTCAGCATTCTGAAAGGGTCTTACTTGTGGATAAGTACATACGCATATACAGTACATAAATCCTTTTTTTGGATGGAGGGTTCAGAGAGCCAATATTTTGCCCTTGTACTTAATCAAAACAACTCCCACTGCTAGGCAACCGTTAAGCCCCTGTAGAAGCTAACTTCTCCTGTCTCGTGATTTGGAGAAAAAGGGGAGACCATGAAAATTTGACTATTCTACATTCCTAGAAGAAGGAAAGAGGTGGGTGTTTTCTGTTTGGGAGCACACCATTATTTCTTTGCCCCAACTGAGCTGAGATCAGCTGCTTCTAAGTGTTCTCAATTGCCTCCCTGCTTCTTTCTCACTGGTGACAGCAGCCAGAGTCCTTCAGGGTTGATAGCTACCTTGCAATGGGGGAGAGAGAGATGTGGAAATGTATGTTCAGGTAGGATTTGAGTTTTAATATGACTGCTCAGCTTTACACATTTAATGTGCTTTATCCAAAGGCTTTACAAAGCAAGTCTTAAAACTTCATAGTTGAGAGAAGTGAAACTTTAAGTCTTGACAAGTTTGAAAATATTTATATGAAAGATTATTAAAATATTTTCTAACGCTTATCCTTACAGCTGATTACACCAGTCATTAATGCTGCAATCTTATACACACTTCCATGATATTTCTGCCTAAGTTTATGTTATAGGGTTGCATTATCCATTTATTGCAAATATTGTTTGATTTTTGTTTGTTTGAACTGTTTAGAAATAAAGCCATTAGACTTTAGGGAGCCCCTGAGTAATCAGTAACATCTTGAGGACATCACTGTTGATTTATTTTAGATTGTCTGAGCATAGCTGTTTCCCACTCACCTTTCTACCTCTCTCACTTTTTCCATGGTCACAAACCTTCACATCTTAGTTTGACCCTTATTGTAGTAATGAAGCTATGGAGCTGCTATAAAAAAAGGTAAACCATCCTGAGATGATTTGTTTGTACATCAGAAGGGCTGGGAGATACAGGGAAGAATATAGAAAGTGCATCCTTCAAAGTCTTCTGGGGGCCAGTGCTGCCACACTCACTGTACATACTTGCATGTGTTAATTCTCTTCCCTGATTCCTCAGTCTTTTTGTACTAGTCCTTTAGGTTAATAACAGAACTTGGTATATAATGAGTTTATGTCACTGTTACATACAACGAACAGCATCCAATTGTTCATAGCCTTCATAAGCTTGTTAGCAGTTCAAACTCTGGAGAATTTCACTCCGTTGCTAAGCAACAGTGAATTATTTCAATAGCTTTGTGTCTCCTGGTAATGTGGTTTGTAAATCAGGAAATAGGGTGGTAAGAGGGAAATCAGCAACCAAACAATCCATCACAACAGCAAGTTTTGTCAGTGGAGGTTTAGGGACTCTTTTTCCCATATGAAAAACCTGTCACCTCTCCTTATAGAATAGTAGAGTTGGAAGAGACCTCATGGGCCATCCAGTCCAACCCCCCGCTAAGAAGCATGTGTCCTTTCTCAACACATTTCTTGATTATGCCAGCAAAGTAGTACAGATGAATGATAATCATATGATCTGACAAGAGAGGAGTAGAGGATTGTATAGATATTATATAGATTGCTTTTTTGGAAAACATAGTAATTGTAATGGTATTATATCATTTGTATAGTTATGATCTACATTATATGCATATCTGACTGTATATAATGATGTAGCCAGAATGTTTGTTGTGATCTTACAGTATTTATATGCTGTCAATATATCTATATCCTTCATATCTAAATTGGAAACAGGTAGTGGTGGGGACTCTACTGATGTTATATCCTGAGTCCCCTAGGGGAGATGGGTGGAAAATAAATAAAGTGTGTTGTTGTTGTTGTTGTTGTTGTTGTGGTTATTATTATTCAAATAAGCTACTTGAAAAGAATTCAGACTAAATCATGGAAATGGTTTAGCATCTTTACATTTGAAATGCCTTATTACACAGAACTATTCATTACTGTGTTTAATTAATTATAAATTATGCTTTGTAGCCATATCATTTCCATTACATCATAAAAAGCGGTGAAGACAAATGCTACATGGTTTTCAGTGAAAAAAATGTCTGGGACATATTGGGTCATGGGAGATTTTGTGAGATAACTCCTCACATTCACATATGCCTGTAAACCTTTGGAGTTTGAAGAAATGAAGAGTAGGATGGGAACACAGAGAAATTAAGAGCACAATGGTTTCTGTAAGGATTATAGAACTGTGTTGATGTTCATTTGCTTTTTATTGCATCTGAGCACCAATGATCCATAACATGGCAATTTTATTCTAAGATTATGAAAAACAGTATAGGTTGGTATGTTGCTCCAGGCCTCTGGAGACCATTATTATAATCCCCATTCAGCCATGCTAACCCTATAGCTGACTTTGGGCAAGTCACAGTCTCTCAGCCCCAGACAAAGACAATTGAAAACTCCCTCTAAACAAATCTTGCCAAGAAAATCTTATGACAGATTTGCCTTAGGGTTGCCATAAGTCAGAAGTGACTTGAAGATGGTAATAAATGCTTCTTCAGTCTGCTGTCCTGAATAATTAGGTTGGCATCATCACTCAATGGTAGATTACCTGACAAATGTGTTGTTTCCTATCACCTTAAGTGTCTCCCTTGGTCTCATGGCAGCAATTGCCAAGTTTTATGTCTTTCATTAAAAATTAATAAAAAGCTCTAATATATATGTGCGTGTGTGAATTTCCTTAAGGTTGAAAGTGATAGCAGCTGAACAAAGAAGAAAAGATTGTTTTCTACATTAGTCTTTTAAAAAACAATCTTACATGTTAATGTTCTGTTATATGTCTCAGCCTCCATTGGCTTCCCCCCCCCCCTCCCTATAGCAAGCTGTGAGCCCCCTGCTGTTTTTAGTGCTACCCACATTCCTCATTATCATTAGGGTTATAGATGTGTTTTATTCCTGAAGTGAAATTCATAGCATCTTGGCAAAATGAATAATTGATAGTTTGCTTCCCAAGTTGTCTCATAAAACTTTTCATGACCCAGAATGACCTACACATTATCTCCTCTCATTGCAAACACTGCTAAAGTAATTCTGCTCTTGTCTTGATTACTTCTTAAGATGAAGCGCAGACAGTACAATCACAAATGTGATTTCAAAAACACAGTGATGAATAATTCTATGTAATAAGGTGTTTGAATCCTGGACATGTGAAACAGTTTCTGTCATTTAAGGCAGATTCTTTTTGAGCAGGTTATTTGAACTACTGACATATTTAAAGAAGTTTTCCTTGCATTCATGTAAGAGTGGGAAGATCAAAAATGGAGCCATTCTAATAGTTGAAGTTCTTTTTAGCATACATTTTCTTAATCCCTCAAGCACAGAGGGACAGATGAAGGCTGTACTTTCTCAGTAGAAAGAGAGTGGTTTCAGGTGACTGTTGCCTACAAATGACTGTTGGCTACAAAACCATTTGTTGATTTCCAGACATGTCTTTACTCAAACTCCAAGACATTGCCAGTAATTATTTAATTTACCTTACTTGATGTAATTATGGTCATTTTCCCTAGCTTCCTATATAAATAAGAATGAAAAAATAGAACCATTTATCTGTCTTGAAGTTTGATTGTTTTTAAAATAAAAAATATACAACATGTAAAATTTCCTCAACACACAATAGCCTTTTAGGATTTAAACCAGATTTGTCCTTGCTCAAGGGACAGGGCAGATAATATTTCTCCTTGAAATGTGTTTTCCAACTTTCCCATTCATTTCATAGTTCTCGCATTCAGCAGGACAGATGTGCTCTGCCATCTGATATTCTTTGTCCAAAAATGTGTATATATTACATCTGGGGACCCTTAAAATCTCTATACAAAAGCAATAATTTAATAACAGTTTGGAATAGTTAGCCAGAATTTTTCTCAGTATTTAATTACCAGTTAATTGAAATATTTCCTTGAGAGCTTTTCTTTACCCATCTCACCCAAATAGCACCGGTAATTGAATAACTTGAAGTGCATCAGTTGTAAAACAGCCTTTATTCCACTTTCAGATCTAATTATATGAGCTGGAGAGACTCTTGATATTCCAAATATCTAATAAAGCCAGTTCTGAAGTCTTTCTTATCTTTCTTATTATTGATGAAAATCCCTATTTTTTCAGTAAGTTTATACATGTAGTACGTTTATAAATGTTCATAATTAGATGTAATGAACCTGGGGAACTATGAATTTGAAGTTTCAGCACAGGCAGTTAGTTGTTTTCAGCTCTTTATTTGAGGAGTTTTCGACTTTCTATGTGATCCAATCATTAATTCTGTAGTGAAACTTTTCCTCACATGTCACTTCCTGTTCTTCACTTTGAAACTGTGCCTCCCTCTCTTGACAGACATGCAATGGTTATGGAGTCAGGATGCTTCTCGAGATTTGTTACTTGCAGTTCACCCACCAAATTACATTGTGTTATGGAATGCGGATACTGGCACCAAACTCTGGAAGAAAAGTTATGCAGAAAATATCCTTTCTTTTTCATTTGATCCCTTTGATCCTTCAAATTTAACATGTAAGTTCTGCATTAGGAAAGTACATATGACACTTCATTTCCAGGGTAAAAGAATTCCAGTGTAAGTAGTACTGTGATATAAAGTTTTGCTGATGAGTCATAACTGCCAAAAGCACAAAAATGCATTAAGAAAAATATCATAGGATGATCTAATTAACCTTGGCTTGTGACTTTTATAGGAAGCTTGGAGTGGGAGCGTCGGGAATTGAATGTGAAGTGGGCAGATGAGACTGGTTATGGAAGAAGTCATTAATTAAAACAACATATAACTAAATGTACTGTGAAACAAGTTCAAAGTTTGAGAGAATGGATGTGCATACATATTATAATATTTAGGCAGCTGCCTTATGCCTCAGGCCAATTTTTATTTAGTCTACTGAGCAGGGACTCTGATAGTACCATAGTGCAGAAAATTCAGGATTATGTACAGGCTACATTTACATCTCACATTAAAACATAGCTTAGTGTGTGGATAGAAAAGTTATCAGGATCACGGGGACTGTAGCAGCCCTTCATCATATAGGAGGGTGGTCATTATCATTTGCTCTCTGAGCACCTCCAGTCCCCTGAAACTGCTTTTAAACCTATCAGTTGCAACCTGAGAAACCTCCAAGGAAATCAGCTGATGATTTTGAGCCCTCCATCTGGGTCTAAATTCAGGAAGACCCCTAAAAAAACAAAGAAATTCTTTTTCTGGAGAGCTTAAAACCAAAATGATATAGGTTCTGTAACCACATTTTGCCTACTGCTAGTAAACTAGACCCGCTATTAACTTATTTTCTAATCCAGACTAAATGAAAAATGGTGCATAAGAAAGTAAAAGGTTTCAAATTCCTTTCAGCTGCAGAAAAGGATGTGACTCAAGCTCATTTTAATTCATGAAGGCTAATTTCTGTCATATTAATTTTGACATAGAATCATGGCCAATGTCTTACTCAAAACTACAGGTTAATCTGTTCCTGTCCAGATGTGTTGTAGTTTGACAACCCTGTAATAGACAAAGAAAAGTAGTGAAAGATTTCTTAGCACGGTTTCAGAGTGCTTCCTTGGTTGGAACATGGGAAGTTATTGGTTAGTTTACAAGAATAAAAATGATTAATTTGGTTAGTTGAAATATTTCTGTTTATCATCCTTTCATCTTGGCCAGTCAAGTATAAACTTCTCCATAACAATGAATATAGTTCCTGTTCTCATTGATTTCAATATAGGAATTAAAATGGTAATATAGTTTACATGTTACATATGAATATGAGTAAGGGGTTGTATGCAAAAAAATTTTTTATTTAAAAGTAATTCCCACTGTATTCACTGAAACTTACTTTTAAGCAAGTTGTGTAAGATTGCAACCTAAAGATTATAAAGTCATTCCACATTCAGATTTCAACTAAATTACGATGTTATGAGAAAATAATTCTGCATTTGAGAGATACATTGTAGAGAAACACTTATATCTGAACATGTGCAGGTGGTTGAAAGTCAGTGCACTGAGCTAATACCAGAAGGATAAACATGTCTTCCACCATATTCAGAACCATTGACAATAGAGATGTGCATGAAATTCGTTCTTATTGTTTCTTCCGTGTCTTTTGTTTGTTCGGAAGCACGAAACAGAAAGCCCCCTCCCCACACGAAACTCACCTCAACACAAAAGCCTGGAGCCAAAATTTCATGCATGTGTGTTTCTTCTCTTCCTCCTCCTCCCTCCCTCACACTCACAATGCCCTGCATTCACTCACGGTAGTCACGGCCGGGCAGCCCCATATCCGGACCTCAGGATCAGGGTGGAAGGAACCATTTCCCCTCCCTTCTTTCCAGGCATGTGTATGTATGTGTGTTGGTGTGATGAACCATGGGCCTTGTAGTCCTGCTCAGGACATTGTAATCCCTGATGAAGATGAAAACTTGGGTTTTTTACCTTCCCAGTCTGAACTGGATTCCTCTCAGCCAGATCCTTCCCAGGCAGATCTGGAAACCTTGCACCTGCAAGAAAGTTGTGCCCCAGAAGTATGTCAAACAACCCCAGAGCCTACTTCTCCCGTGTTCTTGCGCCGGGAGTTTTGTAAACAACAGAGAAGTTTGGATTCAGCTTCGCGCAGGAGTGCGAGGATAGCAGCTAAGAATGTTGCCAATTAACATTGGTTCTCGTGAGAATCTTTAAGGAGTTTAACATCTGGTCTCAGAGTTTAGCTTTCGTTTCTGATTCCCAGAGAACCGCTTTGGTGAGAAAGTTGGACTCTATATAGGTGTTTTGCCCGCGTAGCAACTTCGCGGAGTCAATTCGTCAGCCTACGGAGCGAGTTGTGTCTGGACAGCGCGCTCCGATTCAAGCCTCGCTTCAGCTCAAGCCTTGCCTTGTTATCCAGCCTTCGCCTTGCTTCCCAGCCTTTGTTTACCTACGGACTTTGCCTTGTTTCCCAGGACTAATCCTTGCCTTGTTTCACGGATTTTACCAAGTTATTCCACGGACCTTGTTCTTGTTCTTAGTTACCTTGTTCCACGTTCAAGCCTTGTTTCAAGTATCAAGTTATTTCCTAGCCACGCTCAAGTTTTATGGACTAAGGACCTTGTCATCTCCCCTCACTTTGCTTGGCAAAGTGAGTGTTTCGGTTATTGGATTACAACTTTGGACCTTAATATTTCTTATTGGACATTGCTTTTTTGGACTAATTCTGACCTTTCCTGAAGGGTCTAATTCTGGACTATTTTCTATACTTGTTTTTATTAACTTTATATATTCCTTCAATAAAGATATTAGTTAGATTCTGGCCTCTGTGTATGGTTATTGGTGCCTCTGCCGCCTGGGTCGTGACAGTTTGACTCCGCCACCCATAAGCACCAACTAACCGAGGCCAGGATGTCTACCGGAGCCGCGCCGGCTGGACAGCCGCTCAGCTACACCATCAGCAAGGACGAAGTGGACCGCATCCGTGACAGACTCAACGCGCAGGATGGAGAAATAAAAGGGTTGAGGGAGCGCGGAGTTCGCCTCCCGGCCATGGCGTTGCCTACCAAGTTTTCTGGAGAAGCTGCTAAGGTTCATGTTTTCCGCCGCCAATGTCAAGCTTATCTAGAGGCCCGTGATGCCGAGTTTCCCCAAGAAGACATCAAGGTGGCGTGGGTCTACAGTCTTCTAGACGGACCAGCGGCTAGCTGGGCGACGGCCCTGTTTGATCAAGCCTCCCCCCACCTAAGTTCAGCACAACGCTTCTTGGATCACCTTAAGGAGACCTGGGGAATCGAGGACAATTTGGAGGCAGCCGGTCACAAGCTCCGGCGCCTCCTTCAAGGAGACAGACCCATGTCTCAGTACATAGCCGAGTTCCGCGTGCTGGCCCACAACACCGGCTGGAACGATGTAGCCCTCAGAGGACAATTTCGGGAGGGTCTCAACATTGAAATGCTGGAAGAAATCTCCAAGGTGGATCCTCCCCAGACCCTCGAGGCACTCATTGATCAATGTTTACGGGCTGAAGTCATGATTGCCAACAGGAAACAATGGGTTCGAGGCCAGGGCGGTAGAGCCGGGGCAAAACCCCCCGCTCCCGCCAGTGTTCAGCCACGTCCGGTGTGGAGACCCCCGCCGCCAACCCCATACCCCAGAGGAGGCGAGGAGGTGCCGATGCAGTTGGGCAATGTGCGTCCCAGACTAGATGCCGCCGAGAAGGCCCGTCGTCAACGCTTGAACCTCTGCTGGTACTGCGGGAACGGGGGCCACTTCGCCAGAGAGTGCCCAGCCAAAGGGAAGCCTGCCGCCCGTCTTGCGGCGGCGTCCTCCACGGAGTCGAAGGCGTCTGAGCCGACTGGCACACAGCCGGCGGGGGAAGCCAACGACCGGGTGTAGAGAGGCTCGCCAACCCGGTCAAAAAATCCATCCAAGAGCCGCCAACCGGGGTCCTGTTCCTTCTCGTGGTCACATTATGGTCAGCAAAAAGGGGACCCGTCATGATCCACGCCATGATAGACTCTGGAGCTACCAACAATTTCATCGATAGAGAGTATGCCGACTCTCTGGGATTACAATATCATGATTTCAAGAATGCCCGTGTGGTGCAAGCCATAGACGGCCGTCCCCTCAAGACGGGCCCCGTAAGCCAGTGGTCGGAACCCACCAGGATGTGGATAAGGGAACATATGGAAGAGATTTCCTTCTTTGTTACCGAGGTTCCCCATTTCCCTGTGATTTTGGGAATTCCATGGCTGACACTCCACGACCCTAACATCTCCTGGTCCAACAGAGAACTGCAGTTTGCTTCACCGTACTGCCAAAACCATTGCCTCGTAGCCAAGGTATGCCATGCCACAGACTCCGAGCCCATCATCACCTTGCCAAAGAAGTACTCCGAGTATTGGGATGTATTCAATGAGAAAGAAGCCGAAAAATTACCCCCACATAGACCTTATGACTGTGCCATTGACTTGGTGGAGGGGGCCCCGATCCCGCGAGGGCATCTCTACTCCCTGACTGAACCAGAGCAAGAAGCTCTCAGGGAATTCTTAGAGACAAACCTTCGCAAGGGGTTCATCAGACCCTCTCAATCCCCAGCCGCCTCCCCAGTGATGTTTGTGAAGAAGAAGTCAGGGGAATTACGCTTGGTGGTGGACTACAGAGCATTGAACAATATCACCAAGCGGAACAGCTATCCCCTGCCCTTAATCTCGGATCTACTGGACCGACTTCGAGGAGCCAAGGTCTACACCAAGCTGGATCTTCGGGGGGCTTATAATCTAGTTCGCATCAGAGAAGGGGACGAGTGGAAGACCGCCTTCCAGACTAAATTCGGATTATTCGAGTCCCGAGTTATGAATTTCGGTTTATGCGGAGCTCCCGCAACGTTCCAGCATTTTGTCAACGATATTTTTCAGGACTATCTAGACAGATTCTTGATAATCTACCTGGACGATTTTTTGGTGTTTTCCAGATCACAATCAGAACATGAGAACCACGTCAAAATGGTGTTGCAACGACTGCGGGATCATGGACTTTATGCCAAGCTAGAAAAATGCGCTTTTGATCTACAAGAGGTAGATTTCCTTGGCTACCGCATCTCGCCTCTAGGGCTTTCCATGGATCCAGCCAAAGTTTCAGCAGTATTGGAATGGCGGGCGCCAACTAACAAGAAAGAGGTGCAGCGTTTCTTGGGGTTCGCGAACTACTACCGCAAGTTCATTCCAGATTTTGCCCGCTGGTCCGACCCCATCACTAGCTGCATCCGTGGAAAGCAGCCTTTCCGCTGGACTGATCAAGCAGAGAAAGGGTTCCAGCAACTGAAGAAACTATTCACCTCCCAGCCAATTCTACAGCACCCAAATCCTGGAACCCCTTTTGTGGTGCAAGCGGACGCCTCTGATGTGGCAATTGGGGCTGTACTCTTACAACCGGTGGGAGATCACCTCCACCCCTGTGCCTTTTATTCTCGTCAACTAACCACACCAGAGAGGAATTACACCATTTGGGAAAAAGAACTACTGGCCATAAAGGCAGCCTTTGAAACTTGGAGACATTGGCTAGAAGGGGCCAAATTCCCCATTGAAGTCCACACTGATCATCGTAATCTAGAACATCTAAGAACTGCCCGCAAACTAAATCAGAGGCAGCAACGTTGGGCTTTATTCTTTGAACGTTTCAACTTCCAGATCCATTATGTGACCCCAGCTCAAACCAAGCAAGCAGACGCCCTGTCACGTAAACCGGAATACGCTGCAGGACGCAAGGAGACCTTTGAATCCCAACTGCTACAACCTGAGAACTTTGCCACGCTCACAGTGGGGAACACCAAATCCAGTCCCATTGGTTCAACTTCCCCTACTCCAGGACCCATCTGTGCTCAAGAAATCAGGGCTAGTCAGCAAGCAGATGCCTGGGCGCAGGACCAACTTCGCCAAGGTCTGCATTTTCCCTTTTCGCTTAAAGATGGGCTGCTCTGCTATAGAAATCATGTTTATATCCCACCCGGACCGGGCAGGGAAAAAGCGCTTCGTCTGTGTCATGACTGCAAACCAGCAGGACACTTCGGACTATTTAAAACCATGCATTTGATCCTAAGAGATTTTTGGTGGCCCAAGATCCGCAAGGATGTGGAAAAATATGTCAACACCTGCCCAGTATGCCAGCGCTCCAAGATACGAAGGGAGAAGCCCTCAGGGCTTTTGCACCCCCTTCCTACCCCATCTCGCCCATGGGAAATAATTTCCGCGGATTTCATCACTGACCTACCACCTTCCTGTGGATTCACCACGATCTTAGTGGTGGTGGACCTATTCACCAAGTTAGCCCATTTCATTCCCTGCGAAGGCCTCCCCACGGCCAAAGAAACTGCGGATCTATTTCTTCAGCATGTTTTCAGACTACATGGATTGCCCAAGAGTTTAGTCACAGACCGTGGATCTCAATTCACCTCTCGTTTTTGGAAGGCACTACAAAAACTACTGGGCATAGACTCTCGCTTATCTTCAGCTCATCATCCCCAAACAGATGGGCAAACGGAGCGCACCAATGCCACTTTGGAGCAGTATCTTCGCTGTTATGTAAACTACCAACAGGACAATTGGGCTTCTCTGTTACCACTGTCTGAGTTTGCCTACAATAATGGAGTTCAAGCTTCTACAAAAGAAACGCCGTTCTTTGCAAACTACGGTTTCCATCCACGTTTCTTTCCCCCTGTCATTGAAACTTCAGAAGTTCCCGCAGCAGAGGATTGGCTGCAGGAACTCACAGCGGTGCAACAACTTTTGCTCCAGCAACTGGACCAAGCCAAGGAGGACTATAAACGCCACGCTGACAAACACCGCCAGCCGGGCCCCGAAATCAAGGTAGGAGATCGGGTTTTTCTGTCCACTCGCTTTCTGCCCTCCCACCGCCCATGCCGGAAGTTAGATGCCCGCTTCATTGGCCCCTATCCAGTGGTGGCGCAATTAAACCCCGTGACTTTCAAACTCCAACTTCCGCGTTCAATGCGCATTCACCCAGTGTTTCACCGTTCCCTGCTCCTTCCGGCGGATGGTGTGCGTCCTGATACAGACCAACCGGCCCCCCCTCCTGTTTTGATGAATGGGGAGGAGGAGTTCGAGGTTGAGGACATTTTGGATTCTCGCTTTCATCGCCGCCGCCTACAATATCTCATTGACTGGGTGGGTTTTGGGCCTGAGGAACGCTCTTGGGAAGACGCCTCCACAGTCCATGCTCCTGATCTAACCCGTCGCTTCCATCTGACCTATCCCACCAAACCGCGACCTCGCGCCTCGGGGAGAGGACCCCAGTTTGGGAGGGGCCCTGAGGAGGGGGATAGTGTGATGAACCATGGGCCTTGTAGTCCTGCTCAGGACATTGTAATCCCTGATGAAGATGAAAACTTGGGTTTTTTACCTTCCCAGTCTGAACTGGATTCCTCTCAGCCAGATCCTTCCCAGGCAGATCTGGAAACCTTGCACCTGCAAGAAAGTTGTGCCCCAGAAGTATGTCAAACAACCCCAGAGCCTACTTCTCCCGTGTTCTTGCGCCGGGAGTTTTGTAAACAACAGAGAAGTTTGGATTCAGCTTCGCGCAGGAGTGCGAGGATAGCAGCTAAGAATGTTGCCAATTAACATTGGTTCTCGTGAGAATCTTTAAGGAGTTTAACATCTGGTCTCAGAGTTTAGCTTTCGTTTCTGATTCCCAGAGAACCGCTTTGGTGAGAAAGTTGGACTCTATATAGGTGTTTTGCCCGCGTAGCAACTTCGCGGAGTCAATTCGTCAGCCTACGGAGCGAGTTGTGTCTGGACAGCGCGCTCCGATTCAAGCCTCGCTTCAGCTCAAGCCTTGCCTTGTTATCCAGCCTTCGCCTTGCTTCCCAGCCTTTGTTTACCTACGGACTTTGCCTTGTTTCCCAGGACTAATCCTTGCCTTGTTTCACGGATTTTACCAAGTTATTCCACGGACCTTGTTCTTGTTCTTAGTTACCTTGTTCCACGTTCAAGCCTTGTTTCAAGTATCAAGTTATTTCCTAGCCACGCTCAAGTTTTATGGACTAAGGACCTTGTCATCTCCCCTCACTTTGCTTGGCAAAGTGAGTGTTTCGGTTATTGGATTACAACTTTGGACCTTAATATTTCTTATTGGACATTGCTTTTTTGGACTAATTCTGACCTTTCCTGAAGGGTCTAATTCTGGACTATTTTCTATACTTGTTTTTATTAACTTTATATATTCCTTCAATAAAGATATTAGTTAGATTCTGGCCTCTGTGTATGGTTATTGGTGCCTCTGCCGCCTGGGTCGTGACAGTTGGCACTCAGCTGCAGGCAGGCACTGAGAGATGAGTGTGCACTTTCCAAGCCTACCTGCACCCCACCACACACACACTTTCTTTCCTGGGAGAATTTTTGTGTGGCATGGGGTGTGCAGGCAGACCTAGAAAGCTTGTGCATGCCTCTCAGTGCCTGCCTGCAGCCAAGCACCTGCACAGTCACACATGCCCTGCTGCCCACCACACTCTCCGAGTAGAAAGGAGGGAGGGGCAGTGGTTCCTGCTTGCTTGCTTGCTGAGGTCTGGATGTGGGGCTGCCTGGCCATGACTACCGTGAGTGAATGCAGGGCATTGCAGGTGTGAGGGAGGGAGGGAGGAGGAGGAAGAGAAGAAGCACAGTACCTGCCAGGCAGCCAAACACCTCCGGAAGGGGAGCCAGTAGGTGGGAAGCCCCCCCCTCCCCATAATGGACTGATTCCCCCCCCCCCCCCAAAAAAAAACAATAAAAAATAACCCAATTTCGGGAGGCTTTTCAAAAACAGATCAGGCCCCACAACAAAAGCCGGAAACAAAATGAAGACAAGCTTTTACCTGAATGCACACCACTAATTGACAATTGAGAATTCCTGGAGAGCAAAATAAATCCCAGCAGACTAGAAGAGATCAAATGATGTCCCCATTTTCAGAAAGGGCAAAAAAAGGGGACAAATGATTATTGTCCTGTCGGCCTGATTTCAATACCAGGAAAGATCCTGGAACAGATTTTTAAAATCATTTTAACTTATTGTATACGAAAGTAGAATAGTACAAATCTCAATAACAATTCCACCAGTTAAATAAAATAAGCAAATAATATTCCACTTACATTTTTTCTCCATTTGCTATGTCCTATTTTTTTAACCTTACCAATTCCATACTTATCTACCTGTTGTACCCAACGGTTTTTCCTGGAACAAACAGATAATCCATAAGCAGTTAGAGACTAGAATCCAGAGTAGTGGATTCAAGCTACAGAGAAAGAGAATCTCACCTAAATGTCAGGGAAAATCTTTCTGACAGTAAAGGCTACTTAACATAGGAGTACACCGCCTTGGAGCATAGTGAAATCTCCTTCTGTAATAAATAAAAATGCCATATGCTGCTAGGATTCTTCACTCCCCAGAAACATTACTTGTAATGATTTGCCAGTTACTTTAGCATTCACAAAACTGTTACCATTAGTGTACATGATACATTAAAAATGAAATTATATGGCCAAAGTGCTCTACATATTTATAGTGAAATCATTTTTTTTTCTTTGTGCAGTGCTTACCAGTGAGGGAATAGTGTTCATTTCAGACTTCTCTCCATCCAAGGCACCAGTCAGTTCTGGGAAAAAGGTTTACATTTCCAGTCCACATTCTAGTCCTGTTCATAACAAACTGGCAGCTGCAACAGGAGCTAAGAAGGCCTTAGACAAAGTAAAAATTCTAATCACTAATGAAAAACCAAGGCAAGTATTCAGGGCATGTTTTTATTGTGCTCACAAAACTTGTGCTGTAAGCATGAACCTATACAACATTTTGCTATATGTAGTTTTAGACATCACTAGGAAGGAACTAAATTTGTTAAACTATGTGCTGCTGTCCTCGACATCTGCAGGCTGCTTCAGTGCAGCTTCTGTTCACTTTCCAGGAGATTTGCCTGGCCACCTTCTTCCCCCTTCAAAGTTTATCAAACCACAAGCAACACTAGGACACAATGGGAGTAAGCTGTCTATGTAGAGGAACACCAAATTGCCTGAATATTTGCTGCCTTCAGATGTGTGGAATATAGTGTCAAATAATTTAAAACTTATCTTTTTGGTAACTTTCAAAATTTAGTTTTTCTACTTTCTCACATCACTCTAAAGGAAGCTGGGCTGAAATTCCATTTTTTTTCTGGTCTGAAGCACACAAGGGATTTCAGCCAGAAGCACAAGATATGGTGCAAATATCTTTCTTCAGTGCTGCTCAGAAAGAGTTGTTGTTTTTTCTCCCCTCTCTTTCAGTTCTTGGTTTTACTTCTCTTTTTTGCCCTACAATGTCTTGGTTGGACATTTTCTATTTCCCTTCTTTGTCTTCTGCACATATCCTCTTCCTTCTTCTCTCCACACTCCCATGACTTTTAAAAATACAATTATAATGGTTTCCACTAGTCAACCAGTCCTTCAACCAAGTAAAAGAGCTACCATGTCTGAGGCAAAATACAGAAACACAAAATGTGGGATTCTTAGCAGCTCTCATTACTTTTCATTGAGCTAAACCTAACTTTTAGTCCCACTTAGATCAAATTAGACTTAACTGGGATGTGATACATTAGTACAATGTTATACCTGCAGTTCTTAAGTATAAGGCAAGATGTTGTTTCAGAAGTATAAGTCACACAAGTAGCCTTAGTATATGTTACTCAACACTTTTTAGTTTTCTTGGGAATTGCAAGTTAATTTATCAAAAAAGCAGGATTGCTGCTTACAGTTGAAAGTATTTTAATAGGTCTTCTTTGTGATGTGTTTAGTGCTGAATCGGTAACACTGAATGACTGCCTTCAGTTATCCTACTTGCCTTCCAAACGAAACTACATGTTGTTACTCTACCCAAGAGAAATCTTGATTCTTGACCTTGAAGTAAACCAAACAGTAGGTGTCATTGCCATTGAAAGAACAGGAATCCCGTTTCTACAGGTAATAAAACTGCCTGGCAAATATGCATGCTTTAGTTCTCAGCGTTCTCTTGAAATAGATTTTTAAGATTCCTTTTGCTCTATATTTGTCTAAAAGGGTTGGTGTAATACTTAAGTTCAAAGGAAATGCTACTAATTTTTTTCATTTAAATATTGCAAATTAATGTTTAATACATTTGTTTCTGACTAGATGATATACTGCTACATTCCTTTCGTCCAAAGTTTTTGCAATACCTGGGTTTATTTTCTCTGATTTCTTTATGGAAGATAGATTTGTTTTTTAAACATACTGTATGTAAGCATGAATGTATGTGTGTAAGACAACAGTTGTGAGTCATTGGGAAACTTGGCATCAAAGGTTTGGAGTAAAAATGTGTGCCAAAAATAAAGTAACCTTGAAATAATGTTAAGATTGCTTGCTATAACCCTGAGTTCTGTTGTCTCCTTCTCAGTGTTTTGCCAGAATAAATTTGACAACTTGATATGTGCAAGTTGTTGAGTGCTTCAAGGTCTCATCATGTGGTGCTTTCTATCATACAGAAATGTTTGAAAGAAAGAAAATAAATTGAACACTTGTAGAATCTTTATTATAGTTTGATGATGGTTGTTAGCATGTTGTGAAAAGCAATAAACATGATTGAAGAAAATTACAGCCCAAAATGGGCCAAAATGATTTAATATCTAAAGTCTGCTGGAAATTCTCCCTCATTTCATGACATTATGAAAATTATTATAGTAGAAATAATTCTGTGGTGAATGGAAATCCCATTTTTATGGTTGTTTAGATATTTTCTTTAATAGTGACACAAGGCATTTTGAGCATGGGGGCTTATCTGAACTTGTTTGAACTTCTGGAATCATTACTCTGTGTGAGCTAGGAAGAAGAAAAGCTAAACATCACAGCGTTTATAAATGTCTGAGAATAAATTACGCTCAGTCATGTGGATAGATGGAGAAATTGAGGCATTTTGAAGGCATTAATCTACCCCCAAAAATCTAAACATCCTATCAAGGTCACCTTCAAGTTTAAAACTTCTAGAAGAATGTTCAACTGACTCACTGCACTGTACTGATCTCCAAGCTCCTATGTTGTAGTATAGAACCAGCAGTTCATCTGTTAAAGTGAGGGATGACCAAGAAGGAAGGCAAATCCAGGAAGCGAGATTCATGCTGTGCACTTTGTACACTTTAAACCTCCGATTTATTGGAAGTAATTTAAAGTGACTGCTGTTGGAATTGCATACTCAACCAGATGTACTGAAGTCTCTCCCAATGGGACTAATACTCAGGCCACCTTATGAAAAGAAGGTTCGAAATTCTCTATGTATATTTAATTTTGTAAAAGCTGTACTCTGCAGCTTTTACTAAAGCAGCCTTATGCTGCCCTGTTCATTTAGGTAAGCTTTATCCTGCTCCATATGAAGTCATGGCTCATTACAGGAACACCATTATGAGACAGATATATCAACTTGTTAATCTGTATTGGGATTTGTGTTGGTCAGTAGTCATGACTGCTATAGAAACTTGAAAAGTATTCACTCTCTATTTTTGTTTCTCTTTATCAAGGTAATTCCTTGTTTCCAGCGTGATGGGTTGTTTTGCCTTCATGAAAATGGCTGCATAACGTTAAGAATTCGCAGGTCTGCCAATAGTTTAAGTGCTACACCAAATGAAGATCCTGGTGAGCATGCTCATCATATCTACAAAATTAAATCTTCATTTTTGTTCCAACTTGGATAATGAACAGATAAATTACAATTAGATATTTCTAATATCTCTATATAGTTAAGACTTGAGGATAGTCCGTTTCATAATGCAGTAGTGCCCTAAATTCTCAGTAAGTAAAGAGATGGGTATTATTTGTTTAAAAAAGACTACCAGGTTTTGGAGAACAAGCCGTGGAAGCCATGATAAATATCATTATACATTTATATCATTCTTTTTAATAATGAGTCTTGCTAGATCAATTTCTTCTCCAAATAGTATGACCTAGTCATTTTAAAAAAATCTTCCAGTCTTTCATATGCACATCAATATTAACTACAATATTACCAGTTCATCTCATCAGTTCTGCAGTGAAAGTCAGCAGAACTGGTACAAGAGAACGGCAGTTGTGTTGGTTTTGACAGTTTTGGGTTTCTGATAATTTGTACTTTGCCATTCGCAGACCCTGACCACATTCAGGAGCTGGTTTATGACTTACGAAGTCAGTGTGATGCCATCAGGGTTACTAAAACTGTTCGCCCTTTCAGTATGGTTTGCTGTCCAGTGAATGAAAACTCTGCAGCCCTCATAGTGAGTGATGGCAGAGTAATGATATGGGAATTGAAGTCCACTGTTTCAGGCCGAAGTCTGCGCACTAGGTAACCTAATTAATATGGTTGGTTTTTAATTTATTGTATGCACACGGGGAACATATAGAAATGGTTATACTGTTAAGTTTCTAATGTTGATGGTTAAAGTCATATCCTGTTTGTACATTTCTATATCTAGAGTGAGTGAAGATCACTAAAAATATAATCTAAAATAAAATGTTTGCGAGTGTAACTAACAGTGGTCTATCCCACCTTTACATATGACATATGTAAGAGTGGAAATATGTGCCTATGGGTTGCTTGTTTTCCCATCAACACTTGTTTTTGCAGCACTGGGACAAACTCCTCTCATTGCCAGAAAAAGCCTGGTCAAGAGCCTACATCACAATATACATTGGATAACTTTATGATTCCTTAGCTGCATTGCAGAAACAATTTTAATGAATTGTGAAAGATGTCTTGGCAAGAGTGCTCCAATGCACTTTAGGCACTGGGCAGCTCAGATGTGCATCAGGCACTTCTGTTTTGTGATATGGCACTTCTTACCCAGTATTGGGCATGTGTGTCGGTGCCCATTGTATATCCGGCCATGACACAGAAGCCACTCCTTTACACTGACATTACAGCAGCTCTTAGCTGAATACAAATATTGAGAAATGAAACAATTCAATTTTATGCATACATAAGGTTATTTACAACAGCACAGCTTTTAAGCAGAAAGACAGTATTTCTTTTTTTTGTTATACAAACAGCAAGAGCCATGTTCTGGAATTTCCCAGGAACAGCTGTTTTTTTCTTGAGAGAATGCATGCAACTTTGGTTTACTAGAAACATCTTTTAAAAAGATTTTTTTTAAAAAAATATTGAAAATAATTTGTCTGTTGAAGTGCTATGTGTTTCTGTATGAAACTCAGTGAGCCTCCAAAGGCTCATGATCACTGGGTGCAGTCAAATAATTAATGAGGGTAGCGCATTGTATTTTAATCACAGTTATGCTTCTTATATGTTCTACTTTACTTTCTACCATGGATAGGAATGACATTCATTGCATTCCCTTTCATGGAAGAAGATAAAAGTCTAGATCGAGACACAATGTCAGCATGTGGATTAAACCCACTCCCTGTTGTCACCAAGTGCTGTTATTCAGGATTATTCCTGTTTGCAGAGACATAGCCTTTCTTCTGCATAGCTCATTGTGTATTTTGTTTGTACCTCATATTAAGTGTAGTGGAACGTTGCATGCTGAAAATTTACTGTTATTTTGTACAGCAATTCAGGTGCTTCCCCTCTGTATTCACCCATCTCATTCTGTGGAATTCCTGTTGGAACATCTCAAAATAAACTTCCAGACCTGTCGCTAGATAATATGATAGGTAAGCATGTGTGTGAATTAATCAGCTTCTTAGAGAGAGTTTTACAGCTGATATAGAGTGTGCTCTAAATATGCACATTCAGTAGTAAATAGGACATAAAACCCAGTCAGTGCATGGGGTTTTTAAAATGTTTTTTCCTGTTTATTTTTGGTTTTTTTCTGCATCCCAGTTCCCACTGAACTCAATGAGATTTGTTTTTAAATAATACTGATGAACATAGATTACTCTCAATGGAAATTTAAAAGCAAGTGTTTTAATATGTAATTCGGCTTTTCCCATCCAATAAAACAGGGGAAGGCACACTTTCTACAGAAGAGCAGCTACGGAGTTTCTCTTTGCAGGAAGTACATTTAAAGTTCCTGCTAACAGGACTTCTTTCAGGACTGCCTTTGCCTCCATTTGCTATCCGCATGTGTCCACCTCTTACAACAAAAAATATAAAACAGTATGAGCCCCTACTTGCTGTTGGTAAGTATCATTGCTCATTTTGATTCTTTACAATGGGTATATATGTGAATTCTGCACAACTTCAGGGGACTATAATGTTTTGAATGTGCATACTGCTGAAATTTAGACCTTTTACAGGATCTTCAAAAATATATGAACTATTTTCAAAGAAATGATTTTCAGCTCCTTGGAATATTCTTGTCATATGTGTATTATATTATTTTGGTTTGTATCATATTCTAAATCAAAAACGTGGTGCAAGGAACAGCACATTTCTCAACATTATTTTTACAATTACAAAATAGGTATTTTATATTTTATTAAAATTTAAAATGCAGTGACTAATTCTAACCAAGTATCTGCTTAACTATGACGTCAAAGTATAGCTCTGAAAGATGTGTTGTGTTTATGAAGTTTATTTGATGGGCAGATTTAATAAAAAGCTAGGATGCAACTGCTCAGAGCAATTAAGGGATTTAACATACAATGGCTGTGTGTCCAGTTTCTTGTCATGGCTTATCTATGACATCTTATATAGTGGAATGAAGTTTTTGCAATACTGAAATTTGAGGGGGAAATGGAAAAAACAAAACAATGCAGCAAATTCAATTTTATTTCCCAAAATGAAATTTAAAATTTAAACATGAATCTATAAATTATTCCAAATTGCCCTTTGTAGGAACAAGCAATGGTTCAGTCTTGGTGTATAATCTTACAAGTGGGCTTCTCCATAAAGAGCTAAGCATTCATTCCTGTGAAGTCAAGTAAGTTCATTTTAATTGTTTATATTTCTCTTTAGAGAGAAGAAAATTAAAATGCTAAATATGCTAAGTAATACAAACATTTGGCATTATCATAAGTGATGTACTGAAAAATTGTTCGGTAGGATAATTGTGCTTCGCAAATAGAGCCATAGTTCTGTGAAAACATTGATTCATTGCAAAATTATTCTGCATTATATTTGTTTGAATTGGTAACTATTATGTGCATTGTTCAAGGCTGAACATAAGCTTTTGTTTTCTGTAGAACATTGTAGAGTAGAGAATTCTTCTTAATAAGATTTTGATTATATCCATATTCATATGGGACAGACTATATGTTAGAAGCAGCTCATGATTGTTTCTCCTTACAATTTTTAATGTAAACAAACAAAGCCCAGGAGACTCTTGGCAGTCTCCATTAAGAGACCAGACCCCAGGGATGAGAAGCAGATAGACTGAAGAAAATGTCACAGTCCTTTAAACCCTTAAGACAGTCCCCTGCTCTTGTTTTCATTTCCTTGGAGGCTACTGTACTTTGGTCATAGAAAAGTACAAGACTATAAGGCTTGTCAAAAAGGAGGACAGTAGGAAACAAGACCACATTACAGATGGGTAGATTAAAGCAAGGGAGTCATGGTCTTGAGTCTGCTAGATCTTAACAGGGCTATTGATGACAGGGTGAATTGGAGATCTCTCATTCGTAGGACCTCCATAAGTAGAAAATGGACTTGATGGCAACTAACAACAACAAATTTTAATCAAAAGGGTACACTTTCATGCTAATCATGATCATGAGCCTATCTAAAGCAGAGAATAAATAGTACTGGAGTATTTTCAGGTGAGAAATGTTCCAAGGAAAGTTTGGAACTAGATGAGAGGAAAGGGGATCACAGCGCCTGCCCTGAGGAGTTGGGTTTGACTGCTCTCAGAGAGTCCCAAACCTGAGGACAAAAGACAGGAGTCGCCTGTGGAAATAATGCTGCATTGTGGCAGTTGGAGAAGAAGATCAAGCGATGTAGAATTAATGCAGTTTGACCCCATTTTTAACTGTCATGGCTCAGTGGTCTGAAACCCTGAGAATGAAAAAGATCTAGAAATGATGTCTCTTGAAGGAATGTAATAATTATGGAAACACAGTAAACCCTACTGTAAGTTATGGAAAGTTGTTTATGCATTATTTGAAATTCCCTTTATGTTTAAATATAGTGTAACTTCCCTCTATAAAAGTTATAAGTGAATTTTGGATAGAATCTTTCATCATTCTCATGTGTACGTTATTTGAGTAAAATCCTATAACTGACCAAATTAAATGTCCTGAAAACTATTTTTAATAGGTATTAGTAACATGTAAGGGGATTTAGAATAAAAATACAACACAATAGCTGGCCATTAATTTTAAAAGGATAAAATGTTTGTGTTATTTGGATTCTGCAATAACATCTGATATATTAGTAGAAATTGATTTTGGTTAATTTAAATTTTAACAGTAATCTGTTTAACTACAAATTCATCTGCCTTTAATGCTGTCTTGAAAGGAGAGTAACACTGCACAAACCAATAAACAAACTTGGTTTGTTGTGCTGCTTTAAGTTGGTAGGAAGAGCCAAGCATTAAGCAGTGTACACCAGAACACTTGGTCATTTACAACAAACCAGATTTCTTAGCAATTCTGATTTTGTTGTTCTTTTTAGTTTATTACATTTTTTAATATGTTTTTAGACTGTAGAAACAAATTCTATGACCTGCATGAAACACTTAGATAGAAGGGATGACAAAGGACAGCACAGTCGGTTCTGAAAATGAAATCCCAAAAGTATAGACTTCTCTGCCAAATAATTTTCAGTCAGTGAAAAGAACTTGGTGTGGCTTTCCTTTGTTTGGATCATTTTATGCTTGTGAGCAGCTGTTTTCAGCTTTGAATTATATAAAATCTGACACCAGAAACAGATTAACAAATGATCTGAGTGCTGCATGTGTTGCTCTCAAACTTACAAAGTATGAACCAAGGTTAGATAAAATATCAACATGTATACAACAGCAAAAATTATATTAATTGTTCAAAAGCATGCCAAATGCAAACTTTTACCTTTCAGTAAAGAGTTGTTTGTATCATTGAAAGCTCTGTTGTGTGTGTGTTTTTTTTCTTTTAAGGCAAAAGATGTTAATGTATGAATTTTGGGAGGGAAGTGCAGTTTGGGCACTCAGACTCTAAAACAGGGGTCCCCAAACTAAGGCCCAGGGGCCGGATGCGGCCCTCCAAGGTCATTTACCTGGCCCCCACCCTCAGTTTTATAATATAATATTTTTATATCAGTTTTAATAATATAATATATTGTATATAGATATAATAATATTATGTTATACAATATAATACTAATAATAATACCATATAATAATATTAATTATATGTTATATATTACATATTATATAATAATATAGTGGTATAGTTCAATATAGTAATATATAATGCTAATATTGTGCTATGCTAATAATATAATATATTGTATGTACATACAGCTGCTCTGAATCACCTTTGGGGTGAGAAGGGCAGGATATAAATGTAGTAAATAAATGCAGTAAATAAATAATTAATTTTAGACTTAGGCTCGGCCAAAGTCTGAAATGACTTGAAGGCACACAACAACAACAATACTAATTAACTTGACTCTCTCATTGGCCAGTAGCAGGCCCACACTTTCCATTGAAATCCTGATAGGTTTATGTTGGTTAAAATTGTTTTCATTTTTAAATATTGTATTGTTCTTTCGTTGTTGTTGTTGTTGTTGCACTGCAAGTAAGACATGTGCCGTATGCATAGAAATTTGTTCATATTTTTTTTCAAATGATAATTCGGCCCCTCAACAGTCTGAATGATTGTGGACCGGCCCCCTGCTTCAAAAGTTTGAGGACCCCTGCTCTAAAAGGTTCGCCATCACTGTTATAGAGGACTTGTATTTTATACAGTGGTTCCTTAATGAAGAATACTCATATAATTTTATTTTTTCCACTCCAGTCTTGTACAGTAGAGTCTCACTTATCCTACATAAATGGGCTGATGGAACGTTTGAAAAATGAATATGTTGGATAAAAAGGAACGATTAAGGGAAAGCCTATTAAACGTCCAATTATATTATTATTTACAAATTAAGCTCCAAAACATCATGTTTTACAACAATTCGACAGAAAAAGGAATTCAATACACGGTAACATTATTTAGTAATTACTGTATTTATGAATTTAGCACCAAAACATCACAATGTATTGAAAACATTGACTACAAAAACATTGGCTACTAACAAATTGACTATAAATAAAGATAGAATTACATAAAATGAAGTTACAGTAACAACATTGTTGGAAGTTAAATCTGTAAAAAGTTCAGTCCTTGCTGCCTAGAGAAACAGCTGTGGATCTGGGCGGAAGGCAAACTGTGTTGGATAATCCAGAACATTGGATAAGCGAAGGTTGGATAAGCAAGACTCTACTGTAGTTGTTTTTGAGACTGTATGTTTGATATTGTATTCCATCTTTTGACTCTTTTAAAGGCTGTCATATTTTATATTAACATTATAAAATGTAAAGCTTAAATAATAATATTAATATACCACAAATATTAATGTTAAAACCATTTAAAATGTCTTATCTAATTAAAGTTCAAACGATACTTTATGCAATGTTATATGCATAATTTTAGACATAGGCAGACTTTCATCTTTTTCTCTCTTTAATAATTGATATCCTTGCTTGGGCTTTCCCTAATCTTATGCCTGCAATTTAAGGAGCATTTAAAGCCTTTTGAACATTTTGTTTCAATTTAATTGGACACCCCCCCCCCCCCGCCTCTTAAAAAACCCAACAACAACTAACTATTAACTATTGGGATTTTTTTTATTAGAGTTTAGAAAACGTATTTTAGGACCAGTCCAAGTTCTGAATAGGGCTAAAACTACTTATCAACTGAAATTAGAGAAAATGGGATGTATTGAGGGCAGTATGTAATTAAAAATGATGAAGAATTACAGAGCTTTCAACTATTCTTTTTTATATAAAAAAAGTTTGATTTAACATGTTATATGTAGGACTTTCCATCTCTAAGGTAAACGTAAATGTTTTCCCCTGACAATAAGTCTAGTCTGACTGTGGGGGTTGGTGCTCATCTCCATTTCTAAGCCAAAGAGCCGGCGTTGTCTGTAGACACCACCAAGGTCATATGGCTGGCATGATTACATGGAGCACTGTTACCTTCCCGTCAGAGTGGTACCTTTTGATCTACTCACATTTGCATGTTTTCGAACTGCTAGGTTGGCAGAAGCTGGGCCTAACAGCGGGAGCTCACCCTGCTCCCCGAATTCAAACTGCCGACCTTTCAGTCATCAAGTTCAGCAGCTCAGTGGTTTAATCTGCTGCACCACCAAGGGCTCTATCTCTAAAATCCCATAAAATTGTATCTGTTAAAGACCACACACTTAACAGATGTGCTCTTTCAGTAATATTGATATGATAAAAAATTGACAGGTGACTTTCACACACATGAATAGCTTTTAGAGTAGGATGCTGTAACTTACCTGTAAGTTAAAACCGGGAAATTTTATGTCCCCACTCTTCCATTTTATTAAAACGGTTGTTATAAATCACAACATTTTAACAATCTCTAAGCCTCCTAAATAAATAAACTAGTGTTGTGAAACTGTTAATTGTATCTAGTGAATGTAAAGGAGTTTTTATGACAATGTGAAAAATGCAAATATTTTTTATGCAAGATAAGCATAATATTCTGTGATATATTAACACCGGGACACTTACTTTGATTTAGTGTTATGAATGAATTTCCCCCACCATTTATGCAAAACAACAGAAGGGGAAACAAAACTTCCTCAAGCTTCTGTTAGAAGAAGTGCACCAACCACAATCACTACAACTAGATGGCTCATACTGGGCTCAGTGTGGAGTTATATTTTTTGTGACTATTGTACTGAACACAGCAGAATGGTCCAGGGGATGGGTGGGAAAGATGTCTTTCTGGATTCCCACAAAATAAGCACACAGAACAACAGCACTTGGATGATATGCGCTTGAAACTTCTCTTTCTGTTTGTTCTTGGAAATAAATATTCATGAAGTAAATTAATCTGAATGTTATTAGTATAACTGGAAAGTTTATAATCAAGTACATTTCCCTAAATAACAAATATTTCTAAAATAGATTTAATCCTCTTTTTATTTGGTATGATTAGAAGACCTATAGTCAAGTTAATCTGCGTAATCATCAGCCCATCTTAAAATTCTTGATGAGTTTAGACTGGTTAGGCTGTGATCCCAAGGATCCATGCTGGGAATTCAAGACAGCACCACATGTTTATTGTGATAAAGCTGTGGATGTTATATGTATGTCTAGAAAAAGAAAAACATGTGTGATGGTACTTGTTTATTCTATAGCACAGCACTTAGAGCAGTTATGATCTCTTTCAGCATCTTGCTGACTGTTTTCCATTAGGAACGTCACATAAGCTTTTATATTGTTTTCACATAGATAGGGGAGATTTCCCATCATTTTGTATCTTGATAAGAGTTTACCAAATTCACTCTTCCTAAATGAATTTATGAATCCAAAACACAGTTCAGCTCTATGTCTTTACAAAAAATGTAGTAATGCAATTATCTGAATCAGAAATTCCTCCAAAATGTATGTAGTGGAAATATGGTAGGGCAGAAAACATAAAGAACAGGGTTATATTAGGGAAAACCACTTGCAAAAGTGTAACAGTGGCTCATACAGGATTACTTGAGGTTTGAATACTATAGACCAGTAGTGGTGAACCTATGGTACGCACATGCCAGAAGGGCACACAGAACCTAGGGTACGCACATGCCAGAAGGGCACCCTCTCTCCTGGCATGTGTGCCATTGCCCACCCCCACTTGCTCGCCCGCCTGCTCTACATCCTGCTAGCCTGCCTGCCCCTCCATCCCGCCTCTGCTCACGTGCCTGCACTCCCACTCGCTTGCCTGTACCTCCCCCCCCCATGCTTGCCCGCTCCCCACTTGCTCGCCCACCCTCCACCCCAGTTTGGGCACTTGGTGTCTAAAATGTTTGCTCTCACTACTATAGACTCATAGGAGGACCTAACAATGCCTAGAAGAGTATTTTCTGTAGACTTCCACCTTGATTCTATGGTCGACTTTTGCCTACTTTCGTCTTGGCATTTACTATACATAACAGCTATACATTCCCTAAAGCAGTGGTTCTCAACCTGTGAGTTCCCAGGCGTTTTGGTCTACAACTCCCAAAAATCCTAACACCTGGTAAGTTGGCTGGGATTTCTGGGAGTTGTAAGCCAAAATACCTGGAGACCCACAGGTTGAGAACCACTGCCCTAAAGGCGATGCCATCTGATATTGGAAGCTAAGCCACATCAGCCCTGGTAATTACTTCAGTGGGAGACTACCAATGAATACCAGGTGCTATATTTTAGAGGAAAAAACGGGCAAAACTATCTCTGTGTATTTATTACATGAGAAAACCCTACAAAATTCATGGGCCCAAAGTTAGCTTCTTTCTCTCAATTTAAGATAAGTCTATAAATCCTCAGGGGACATAGAAGAGAGGAGGAAAGAGCAAACAAAAAAGAGGAATAAGGGGTGAATTGTTAAGGAGGAGTCTTTTCTTTTTTGACTGTCCTCAATTTTCATAATTTTAGATGCATAAACTTTTGATGGATCCTTCCCTTATAATACCATTGATTTCTTCCCTGGCCTTTCATTCAACATTATGCTAATTTAAAATAGTATGTCTAAATGCAATTTTAAAGTTGGAAGAGATCACAAAGGTCAACCCACTGGCATGCAGGAATACACAATCAAAGTGTTCAAAACCCTGCTTCTGTTTAAAAACTTCCAAAGAAGACTCCACCATACTTTGAGGCAGAATATTCCATTCTCAAACTGCTGTTACCATTAGGAAGTTCTTTCTAGTGTTTAGGCAGAATCTCTTTTCCTGTAGTTTGAATTCATTGTTCTATTTCCCAGCCTCTAGAGCAGCAGAAAACAAGTTTGCTCCATCTTCCATATGGCATCCTTTCAAATATTTAAACATGCCTCTCATGTCACCTCTTAACTTCCCCTGGCTAAGTAAGCTCGTTCCTTGTAGGCATGATTTCCAAACCTTTTACCATTTTGGTCATCTTCTTCTGGACATGTTCCAAAGCAGATACCAAAATTATTATTATTATTGAAATTATTATTTACTTCATTTATACCCTGCCGTTCTCCCTGTGGGGACTCGGGAAGGCTAACACTTTGGTTACAATTTAAAACAAGGCAAATACAAAAAATGAAAAAAAAACCATTAAATAGTACTGCGTAGACTTAAAATGTGAAAAGATCTATTGTTTCTTTGTTCCTTCAAATTTTTCTATTAAATCGTGCCATCCAGAAAGTAATTGTAAGGAATTAAATCTATGCCAAGTGTTTTGAAACACCCGAGGAAAACTATCTCTCTACATTAATATTAATATCTAAGAATCAGTCTCTTGAGCAGCCATAGATATATTGCTGTCTCCTTAGAACTGAAATGTTTTTGTTGTTATGTGTTCTGTACTGCTGTCTTTACTCACTTGGACATTTACTCCATCTTTAAAAGACTGATTATATTTGCATGCCAAATCATATTTGTATCTTATATATTGTAGAATCATAGAATCATAGAATAGTAGAGTTGGAAGAGACCTCATGGGCCATCCAGTCCAACCCCCTGCCAAGAAGCAGGAAATCGCATTCAAAGCACCCCCGACAGATGGCCATCCAGCCTCTGCTTAAAAGCCTCCAAGGAAGGAGCCTCCACCACAGCCCGGGGGAGAGAGTTCCACTGTCGAACAGCTCTCACAGTGAGGAAGTTCTTCCTGATGTTCAGGTGGAATCTCCTTTCCTGTAGTTTGAAGCCATTGTTCCGTGTCCTAGTCTGCAGGGCAGCAGAAAACAAGCTTGCTCCCTCCTGCCTATGACTTCCCTTCATGTATTTGTACATGGCTATCATGTCTCCTCTCAGCCTTCTCTTCTGCAGGCTAAACATGCCCAGCTCTTTAAGCCGCTCCTCATAGGGCTTGTTCTCCAGACCCTTAATCATTTTAGTCGCCCTCCTCTGGACGCTTTCCAGCTTGTCAACATCTCCCTTCAACTGTAGTGCCCAGAATTGGACGCAGTATTCCAGGTGTGGTCTGACCAAGGCAGAATAGAGGGGGAGCATGACTTCCCTGGATCTATACCCCTATTGATGCAGGCCAGAATCCCGTTGGCTTTTTTAGCTGCTGCATCACATTGTTGGCTCATGTTTAACTTGTTGTCCACGAGGACTCCAAGGTCTTTTTCGCACACACTGCTGTCAAGCCAGGCGTCCCCCATTCTGTATCTTTGATTTCCATTTTTTCTGCCGAAATGAAGTATCTTGCATTTGTCCCTGTTGAACTTCATTTTGTTAGTTTCGGCCCATCTCTCTAGTCTGTCAAGATCGTTTTGAATTCTGCTCCTGTCTTCTGGAGTGTTGGCTATCCCTCCCAGTTTTGTGTCGTCTGCAAACTTGATGATCGTGCCTTCTAACCCTTCGTCTAAGTCGTTAATAAAGATGTTGAACAGAACCGGGCCCAGGACGGAGCCCTGCGGCACTCCACTTGTCACTTCTTTCCATGATGAAGATGACGCATTGGTGAGCACCCTTTGGGTTCGTTCGCTTAGCCAATTGCAGATCCACCTAACCGTAGTTTTGTCTAGCCCACATTTTACTAGTTTATTTGCCAGAAGGTCGTGGGGGACTTTGTCGAAGGCCTTACTGAAATCCAGGTACGCTACATCCACAGCATTCCCTGTATCGACCCAACTCGTAACTCTATCGAAAAAAGAGATCAGATTAGTCTGGCATGACTTGTTTTTGGTAAATCCGTGTTGACTATTAGCAGTGACCGCATTTGTTTCTAAGTGTTCGCAGACCACTTCCTTGATGATCTTTTCCAGAATCTTGCCTGGTATCGATGTGAGGCTGACCGGACGGTAATTGTTTGGGTAGTTCTTTTTTCCCTTCTTGAAGATAGGGACCACATTCGCCCTCCTCCAATCTGCTGGGACTTCTCCCGTTCTCCAAGAATTCTCGAAGATAATTGCCAGTGGTTCTGAAATAACTTCCGCTAATTCCTTCAATACTCTTGGATGTAGCTGATCTGGCCCTGGGGGCTTGAATTCGTTTAGAGAGGCCAGGTGTTCCTGGACAGCTTGTTTCCCTATTTGGGGTTGGATTTCCGCCAATCCTTCGTCCATTCCATGTTGCTGAGGTTGAAGATGGCTTTCTTTTTGTGAGAAGACCGAGGCAAAGAAGGCATTGAGCAGTTCTGCCTTTTCCCTGTCCCCTGTCGCCATCACCCCATCTTCTCCTTGCAGAGGCCCTATCGCCTCCTTTTTCTTCCTTTTTCTACCAACGTAAGCAAAAAAGCCTTTTTTGTTGTTTTTTATGTCCCTGGCAAGCCTGAGCTCACTTTGTGCTTTAGCCTTGCGAACCTTTTCCCTACAGGTGTTGGCTATACGTTTGAATTCTTCTTTGGTGATTTCTCCCCTTTTCCACTTCTTGTGCATGTCACTTTTGAGCTTTAGCTCAGTTAGAAGTTCTTTGGACATCCATTCTGGCTTCTTTGCACTTATCTTATTTTTCTTCTTTGTTGGCACTGTTTGCATTTGCACCTTGAGTATTTCACTTTTGAAAAACTCCCATCCATCCTTAACTCCCTTGTTTTTTAATATTGGCGTCCATGGAATGCCGCTCAGTAATTCCTTCATTTTTTGGAAGTCCGCTCTCTTAAAGTCGAGAATGCGTGTTTGACTTGTCTTAGTTTCAGCATTCCTTTGTATTGCAAACTCCATGAGCACATGGTCACTTGCCCCTAAGGATCCAACCCCTTCAACTGTGTGGATCAGGTCTTCCACATTTGTTAAGATTAGATCAAGAGTTGCTGATCCTCTTGTTGCCACTTCTACCTTCTGGACCATAAAATTGTCTGCAAGGCAAGTGAGGAATTTGTTGGACTTTTTACTCTTGGCTGAGTTTGTTTTCCAGCAGATATCGGAATAATTGAAATCGCCCATGACTACTATATCTCTTCTTTGTGCCTGTTTGATCAGCTGTTGACAGAAGGCTTCATCAAGTCCTTCATCCTGACTCGGAGGTCTGTAGTAGACACCCACGACAAGATCTTTTTGAGTCCCGGTTCCCTTGATTCTTATCCAGATGCTTTCAAGCTGGTTTCCCGGATTACAGTCTTGCATTTCTTCTGCAACGTAACTGTTTTTGACATATAAAGCTACTCCCCCTCCTCTCCCTTTTGTTCTATTTCTGTGAAAGAGGTTATAGCCCTCAATGGCTACATTCCAGTGATGGGAGTCATCCCACCAGGTTTCAGTGATGCCTATGACATCGTATGTGTGTTGCTGTGCTAAGAGTTGGAGTTCGTCTTGCTTATTTCTCATGCTCTGAGCATTGGTGTAAAGACATGTAAGCCCCTGTGACCTCCCCTTGAGCTGTTTATTTGGGATTATTGTGCTCTCCGTGCTTGGTCCTTGCTGTGTTTGTGCAGCCCTCCGTTTAGCCTTTTGGCGGTTCCCTATGGTCGTGGGTAATATAGTGTTCGCCAGGCTGTTGTTCCCCTCCCCCAGTGGATCTAGTTTAAAGTGCGCCTGATGAGGTTTGTGAGTCTGTGTGCAAAAAGATGTTTTCCTGTTTGTGTGAGATGCACCCCATCACTTGCCAATAGGCCATCCTCCTGGAAGAGTAGACCATGGTCAAGGAAGCCAAAATGCTCCTCTTGGCACCATTTTCTGAGCCAGTTATTGACCTGTACTATTTTTCCGGCCCTTGTAGAGCCGTGTCCTACAACAGGGAGGAGGGATGAAAAGATCACATGTACATTATACAGTTTTAGCTTTGTTCCCAGAGCTCGAAAATCATTTGTGATCTTTTGAAAAGTATGCCTAGCGGTGTCATTGGTACCTACATGAATCAACATAAGGTGGGGAGGGTGATGGGGCTTTAGGAGCCTGCTGAGCCTCTGAGTGATATGGTGTATTTTTGCCCCCGGGAGGCAGCATGTTTCTCGAGCCATCCCATCCGGTCTGGAAATGATGGCTTCCGTTCCTCTAAGGAGGGAGTCACCTACTACCAAGACCTGTTTCCTTTGAGGATTGACAGGGTCCCTTTTGTGCAAGACAGTGCGTGTGTCCCCTGAAGAGTGTTCCTGTTGAAGTGAATCATGCAGGTGTAAAGTGTTGTCCTCCTCCACAACATCCCCAGTGCATTCATCAATGACAATCCATTGAGATACATCCGAGAGCCCATTACTCTCCCAAGGATGTTCCTGTTGCTCCTGGTGTACGATTGGGGATGGAGCATTTGCATGATTACATAAGTGTGAATGTGGTGATGCACTGTCCCCGTCAGGGCTATCCCCTGCGCATTGATCAAGGGTGGCCCACTGAGTGGTATCTAAGAAACTGGTCCTCCACAAGATGTGTTTCCTGATTGTATGTTAATGGTGTTAGAATTTCAAATCTGTTGTGTAAATGCAGCTGAGCAGAGGAGTTCTGCGGAGGCTGCCTGGTCCTGTGTCTCCTTCTATGGGTGACCTCCTTCCAAGCCTGAGGGTTGTCTACCTTTGAGTTGATCTCCCCATAAGGTTCCTGATCATGGTGGTGTTGGTGTAATGCAGGCTGCAGATCTACAGCAGTGTGTTGTGCAGTGTCCAAGAAGAGCTCGAGCGCCTGAATGTCCTTAAGGGTCTTAATACGGTGCTCGAGCTGTTGGATCCTCTGCTCCATCAGTCATCTGTTTGCATTTGGAGCAGATGTAGTTGACTAGTTTTTGTGTGAAAAAGCAGAACATGCCACAGCTGGTGCATGTGGTGGCAAGTATTTGCTGTTGGTCCATCTCTTGGTGAGTGAAGTGACCGAGGAGGATTGTGTGTGTTATGGGCAGAATGCTATCCACCTTCCTGTGTGTGTATTTTTAAAGTTGTTTTGTTTATTGTATATACTGTAAGAATGTGTTTTACTGTAGTGGCTCAGAAAGCTTCAACAGGAAGCCAACACTTTCAATAACAATAGCCTTGCCTCACCTTCCCAACAATGGCAGAACAGCAAGCCTTAATTACAGCTAGCTCACACTCAAGAATCAGCCCAGACTCAGGTTTTTAAAGGTAAAGAGTCCAACAAACACAGGTTTTTAAGGCTTTTACGGCTATCTAAGAAAAGAGTAGGCAATCTAAGAAAAGAGTGCACACTCTCAGGTTTTAAAGGAAATATTAGACAGGCCTTACCTAAACCAAGGAGCAAGCTGCTTTCCTGCTTCCTCTCCTCACCTCTGCGTGAACTCTGGCTCAGAAAGCTTCAACAGGAAGCCAACACTTTCAATAGCATGGGGATTATATTTTTCCTCAAGGGAACCACTGCGTACTTCATAGTTGTGTTTTCCCTGATTCACTGCAAATGGAGTCATTTTTATCCACTGAAACATTTCTAACAAACTAACATTGTTTGTGTAATTTGTGTGATCTGTATTCTTTGACAGAGGCATTGAGTGGACGAGCTTGAGTAGCTTCCTTTCCTTTGCCACATCAACACCTAATAATCTCGGGCTAGTGAGAAATGAGCTGCAGCTGGTTGATCTTCCCACAGGTAAATGTATTCATAACTCTTGATAATAGGGTCGGTGAGAAATAATACCGTTGTAATATTGGCTTATGGAGAATTCAGTATATTGGCATTGAGTATATTGGAATGATGAATGTGGAATAATTGAGCAGACTAACAAGCATATTTTTTTCAAACTGGAATTCAAAACATTTTTGATTGTCACAGCCTAGAAGGCCAAAATAAATTTGAAGAATGTGCTCCTGTTGTCAAATGAATGAGCAATACTAAAAGTGGATGTATTCGATTTTTGTTAGTATACCAAAATAAATTCAGCACTGGCCAGAAAATCCAAAGAACTCTATAGTGCTCTTGAATCCTAACACCACTATGCTATTGTTTGCTATTGTAACTTTGAACAAATTGTGGTAGCATAGCATAATAAAAGTGTTTGTTTTGAATAAAGGGCTTTTGGAAAAATAAAGATTAAAATCTTTTGTGGAAAGTGGAGAAAGGGACTGTGCCTAATGAGGTGGTTTGGAGATTTGATTTCCAGTATTTGGGCCATATCCAAACTACCATAATGTATTATTTCAGACACCTAATAGCTTAGACAAAATGTACTGTAAGTGTAATTAAGGAAGTACAAGATGTTGTACAAGTGCTTGGCTAGTTGTAGCAGTTCTCTTAGTAAGATTTAACCTAATGAAATTATAATGAGGTATGGAGTAGCTTTTTCAGTGGGTTGCATAAGTGGAACCAAAATAATTTGATTTGACACTTGTGCAAAGTTGAAAATGTCATTTCCTCTGGGAGCTGAAACCTTTCACTGTTAAAAGGACAATTCCACATGCAGCCCATAGTAGTTGAAAGGTCATACCTTGGCTTGGCTTTACATTTTTTTTATCTATTCTTTTGGTTTTAGGAAGAAGCATTGCATTTCGTGGAGAACGAGGCAGTGATGAGCCATCCATCGAAATGATAAAGGTGTCTCACTTGAAGTAAGAAACTCCAAATGGAAACCAGTGGGACAACAGAGTATGGGGATCAGTTGTATTTTCACTGTACTCAGTGATCTGGATGCATAGAACATAGCTGCAAGTGTCATAGAAAATGTAAAGAACTAACAAACCTATCTCATCTGCATGTAGGAATAAAGCAATCAAATCCAATTATAAAATAATACATTATCAAGTAAGTAAAGGCATCCCTTCCCCACTGCACCCAGGATCTATTTTCTTGTGTAATCTGTAAATTTGTACAGACTTGTATATTTCCCATTAAATTAGTCTCATACTTTCATACACACTCATCACCAACCCTTTTCTTCTGTCAAATAAATAAACAAATAACAGATTGAGTATCCCTTATCTAAAAATGCTTAGGACCAAAAGTGTTTTGGATTTTGGATTATTTTCCCCTAAAGTTTAGAATATCAGTCTTTGCATATTCGTAAATAACTGGGTGGAATACAGCTTTCCCTCTTATGGGTTTTTGTGTGTTTTCCAGGCTGTATGGCCATGTTCCAGAAATATTCTCTCCTGACGTTTCGCCCACATCTATGGCAGGCATCCTCAGAGGTTGTGAGATATATCTCATATACCTCACAACCTCTGAGGATGCTTGCCATAGATGTGGGTGAAACGTCAGGAGAGAATACTTCTGGAACATGGCCATACAACCTGGAAAACACAAAAAACCCTGTGATTCCGGCCATGAAAGCCTTCGACAACACATTTTTCCTCTAATGTTTAGTATAGGGCAGAGTAATGGGAGTGGATTGTTATTTGTTCATTGTCATAAAAATAGATAATTCGATCATGATTCCAGATATAAAATATTAAATATCAATTACCAGTGTAGTTGAGCTTTATAGAACTGAGACATGAAGTGGTAGAGAAACTGAGGATCTGTAAATGGTGTGAATTTGAATGTGGTACTCAGTGCATATCCACAGCTTCTTCCAATTCACAGATCTTCATGCCTTTCTCACATCTCTTTCCAGCCTTATATCACTTGTGTCACTTTCAGCGATCCCTCCAGCTGACTATATCTGCTGTGTGAATGAACATGCTTTGACACCACTACCTCAAAGCTTGAAATTGACAACTGGTGGCAAAAGATTTTGGATGTTGGGAGTATTTTAGATTTTGGATTTCCAGATAAGGGATTTTAATCCCGAATAATATTTTTAAAACATAGCTCATATGTTATTTGCAGTCCACCCTCACCCCTTTGTGCATATCTTTTATATATTTAAGCAATATATAAGACATACTTTCACTATGTTACAGCTCATCCATTCTCATAAACCACATGCGATAGAATGGAACAGAGTGTGGAATAAAATGGAAATCCACATATTACAACATCATATTTTCTGCATTAAAGACAAGTAGCGGAAATCATCACCATAGTGTCAGGGCTTGTACTGATAGATTCTATTGTGTAGATTCTATTAAGGTCTGTAGAAAATTCTCTTGAGTGTTTCTAATGTGGAAAATTGCTTGGTTTTATTTTATTTCTTTTCATTTCAGACAATACTTGGCTGTGGTGTTTAAAGACAAGCCTTTGGAACTGTGGGACATCAGGACTTGTACTCTACTGAGAGAAATGTCCAAAAACTTTCCTACCATTACTGCTTTGGTGAGGAAGTGTCAAAGACAGAACGCCACCAAATAGAGTACAACACAGTTTATTGAAGTTACAGAACTAAAAAATGCCCGTAGGAAGCAAAGGACTAGGCAAACACTTGTCTTCAGTGTGAAAAGTAACAGAAACAGCTCCGTTTGAATTAAAACGGTTCGAAAGGATAAACCGGATTAAACAGGAGTTTAATCCGGATTAAATCAAAAGTGCTTACTTCAGCCTGGCAATTTAAACAAACAAAAGTTGGTAAACAGAGGTCAAAATGAACACAAAAAACTGGCAGCAGATTCCTCTCTGCTACTCAAAAGCTACAGATGAGTAACTCAGGCTGTTTACTCCTCCGTGCAACGAGCGAAATCCGGGCCCAGGCACATCAATCAGGGTAACGGCGGTCAGCAGGGTCCCAATCCGGTCCAAGGTCGAAAGCCAAGTGCAGACGTCTAAAGTTCCACAAGTTCCACCGATAGCCACAGAAGGGATAGTCCAAGGTCGTAGTTAGTCAGTCAGTCCAGCGTCAATCCAGAGTAGGTAATTAATGTCCGTCAAAAAGACGACGGAGGTCCAAGCTATCAAGATTAAACACAAGTTGCACAGAAAAACCCCACACAGTTCCTCCCGCCGTCTATGCCCAGTGTCCTTGGTAACTTACGTATCCAGCAACGAATCACACCCGTCTTCAGGAAGTTCCCCAACAAGAGCCCAAGCGTTCGTCCAGATTACCTTGCCCAACGCAATTAGCCATTGATCCTAAACCCCATTTTATCCCAGTTCATAACTCCTCATCGCTGTCAGCTGCTATCCTAATTCCAGGTGCCTCATCATCATCATCCTCATCAGAGCTAAAACACCTTTGACTACGCCCCACAGCATCCCCAGCTGTGGATCCCGCTCCATCCCTCCAGCCCGTCCATGGGTCTGATCCTGCAACCCGCCAATCGCCTCCCATGCTATCATTGCCGGTGACACCCAAATCCTCCCTCACACGAGTCCACTCCATGTCATCCTCCTCTGAGCTAACCATCTCTTCCTCCATTCCCTCGGTAAAACCCTCAAATGAGTCTTCATCTGTTGGTTCTGCAAATAAGTCCCGGAGCCGTTTCCTTTCACGCTCCTCAAAAGAGTCTGACTCACGAGGAGTCTTATGACCCCGTCTCCTAGTACCGGAGCCAGAAGGCTCAACCATAACAGGAAGTGTGTTCACTTTTCTTTAGATAAGAAAAATGTATTCTTGTTTGGCCTAAAAAGACTGTCTTCTTAATAATAATAATAATAAAACTTTATTTATATACCGCCCTATCTCCCGGATGGGACTCAGGGCGGTTTACAGTCATAAAAGCAACACAAACATTACATAACAACATAATACACATTATTAAACAAAGTAAAATAATACAATTATAACAATAAATCACACTTACATGACCAGATCAAGGGGACGGGAACCATAAAGGGAAATCTAATGCAATATATTCAGGCTCAGAAGTCGGCGGTAGTCCAATATAATTACTCAAAAACCTGCCGACACCACCAGGTCTTCAGTTCCTTACGGAAATTGGATAATGTAGGGGATTGCCTGATCTCTTTTGGCAATGCATTCCAGAGCCGGGGGGGCCACTGCCGAGAAGGCTCGTTCCCTCGTCCCCACCAGCCGCACTTGAGACGGTGGTGGGAGCGCGAGAAGAGCCTCCCCGGAAGATCTCAAGGTCCGCACTGGCTCATAGGAGGAGATGCGATCTTGTTGATAGAACATAAATCCTCTCTTGCAGAAACCATCCCCTTGCTTTTTGTCTTGTAATATAATGAAACAGAATAAATGGAATCTGATTTGTGTATTGCTGTATTTCATAACACTTTTTCATGCAAGTGAATTGGGATGGTATGTACTCTTGGCAAGTAATCCTTAGAGATGAGTGAAAAGTTATGACTTCTGTTCTCTCAGGAATGGTCACCTTCTCATAACCTTAAGAGCTTAAGAAAGAAACAGCTTGCTGCCCGTGAAGCCATGGCCCGACAAACAGGGGTGTCAGATACAGAGCAGAGCAGTTTGGAGTCTTCGGTAATCAGGTATTAGCATCATTCTAAATTAGAAATTACTGTGTTGTTGTTGTTTTTAGTTTGCTTTGAATGTTTTCTTGCCAGAAATTACTATACATTAACTGTCAAGGACAGAACGCCACAAGATCAAAGATAACAGAGTTTATTGGATTTACAGAACTCAAAATGCCCGTAAAAGACAAGGGCCAGGCAACATTAGCCTCAAAAAGCAAAAAGGGGCAAGAAAAACGTTCAAAAGATAAACCGGATTAAACCGGAGTTTAATCCGGGTAAAATCAAAACAGCTTGCTTCAGCTTGGGAACAAACAAAACAGAAGCTGGGAAACAAAGAGTTCAAAAGAATGTAACTAATTGGCAGCAGATGCCTCTCTGCTGCCAGTACTATGTTTTGAGTAACTTAGAAGTCACTCCTACACCCAGCAGGCAAACTTCCAATACAAACACAACAGCCGAGGATTGAAGCAGTAGAGTAGTCCCAGTTCTTTCCGAAGGTCGATAGGCAGAAGCAGACGTTTGCAGTTTTCCAAGTCCAGAAGGAGAATCCAAGCCCGTAGTCAGTTCAGTCCGTAAATCCAGAGTAGCAGATGGCGTCCGTCAAGAAGACGACGGAAGGTCAAAGCTATTGAGATTAAGCAGAGGTTTGCACAAACAAAAGCCCACACAATTCCTCCCGCCGTCTGAACCCAAATTCCAAAACAACTTACGTAATCAGCACACGAAACACACCCGTCTTCAGGAAAACGTCCCACACAGATCCCAAGCGTTTGTCCAGATTACCTTGCCCAACGCAATTTGCTATTGCTCCCAAGCCCCATTTTATGCCAGTTACAAGTCCTCATCACTATCAGCTGTTCTCCTTAACCCGGGCGTTTCCTCATCACTTTCCTCATCAGAACTGGAACACCTCTGACTACGCCCCACAGCATCCCCAGCTGTGGATCCCGTCCCATCCCTCCAGCTTGTCCATGGGTCTAGTCCTGAAGGTCCCCAATCATCTTCCATCCCATCATTGCCAGTGGCACCCAATTCCTCCCTTACCCGAGTCCAATCCATCTCATCCTCTTCTGAGCTAACCAGCTCTTCCTCCATTCTCTCCGTAAACCCCTCAAAAGACTCTTCGTCAGATGGTTCTGCAAAGATATCTCGCAGCCTCTTTCTTTCGCGCTCCTCGAGAGTATCTGACTCTCGAGGAGTCTTACGTCCACGTCTGCCAGAAGCAGAGCCATGAGGCTCAATCATAACATTAACATTCATATAGTTAACTTCGGATCTATGGAAATAAAATATGGGTTCATGTTGTCATTGAAATCAGCTGCCTGATTTCTTTGTATTGTTAGAATGACAGGAGGAAGGAAGCATTGTTCAGAATTGCTCAGCATTATTGTAATATGTAAGGAGGTGGGATGAAGGGGAAAAAACATCTTATACTTCATGAATCAATCTGCTGCTTAGAACAAACACAATTAAAGTATGTTTTAATGCAATCAGTTCCCCTGAATCATAGTGACAGGTGCATGCTGTACTGTGTCTGACATATAAACAATTACTGGCACCAAGGAAAATTAAATTCTCAACCAAGAAAACTCAAAATGTGTTTGCAAGAAATAGTACAGAATAACTGCATAATTAATTATATGATGGGATTACCATAATAAAGCATAAAAGAGCCAGACTTTAAATAAGACATGTAGGGGGATTATCTGATGTTGATCCTAAGATCCAATTTGTGATCATTAAAGTTTATATCTAAGGCTGGATCTACACTGCCAAATAGCAGATTTTCAGAATGCAGTTTAACTGCATTGAACTGAATTATATGAGTCTACCCTGCCATAAAAGCCAGTTCAATGCAGTTAAACTGCATTCTGAAGCACTGTTATATGGCAGTGTAGATACAGCTTCAGGCTCCACTTTGTTGCTTAAGCTTGTGCTTTTCTAGGTTTAAATAGCTCTTTTTCATTCTTTTAAATTCTGAAGATAATTTATGTTGACATTGTGAGTGTCTGCCAGACTTCGAATCACATTCATTAACTATATACTTTCCTAAAACAATGTACATGGAGACAAGATGGTTGTAGGGTTTATTTTACAATTTCTTAGATTTTAAGCTAGACTTCACATAGTAAGCTTCAATGCTACATATATGTGTGTGAAGCATAAAACTATGATAAACTGTGGTGAAGTTGTGGGGTAAATTCCACATTTATAGCAAGATAGCTGCCTGTTTTCCTTTTCCTGATCAAAGCTAAACACACACGTAAGAAAAAAAGAGCTGCATGCATGATATTCGTTTATTAAATTCCTAGCCCACCTTTCCTCTATCCACCTCAAAGCAATTTACAAAGAATTTCAAGGCAATCTATCATCCAGGTATTTACCAGCCCCAGTTGTTATATTACCATATGTCTTCACACCATACCTTTAGATGATGAATTAAAAGCACTTGTTTTCTCTCCTTAGAGACCTTTTTGGTGCCTTGGCCATGTCTATAAGATACAGTAGAGTCTCACTTATCCAACATAAACGGGCCGGCAGAACGTTGGATAAGCAAATATTTTGAATAATAAGGAGAGATTAAGGAGAAGCCTATTAAACATCAAATTAGGTTATGATTTTACAAATTAAGCACCAAAACATCATATTATACAACAAATTTGACAGAAAAAGTAGTTCAATATGCAGTAATGCTACGTAGTAATTACTGTATTTATGAATTTAGCACCAAAATATCATGATGTATTGAAAACATTGACTACAAAAATGCGTTGGATAATCCAGAACGTTGGATAAGTGAGTGTTGGATAAGTGAGACTCTACTGTAATAGTGTTTGTTGGTTTGTGTTGCTTTTCTATAAAACTTGGGTTCAGGCTGTTTGACCAATATGAGCTGCCCTGGGCTTTGAGAATTTCAAGGCCTTTATTTTGATTCTTTCAGCTTCTGAGATACGCTTAGTGTCAGTGTATGAAAGACTTTCTTGGTAGCATTTCCAAGCTTTGGAACACCCTACCTCTTTTGTCCTTCCATCAGTTTAATTCAGGCAAGCCTCAAACAACTAAATCCAGTTATTGCAGAAGAGTATTTTAATTGGATGGGTATAATATTTTTCTGGTGGTTTGTTTTTAAATAGTATTTCAAATGTTTATGGTTCTTGCTCATTTTATGTTGCAAAGTATAGTTATTCTATAATGTAATCTGTCTGGAGTCCTGTTCACAAGAGAAATATAAATGAAATGAATGAATAATTTTATAAATATATTATAACTCTTTTCTTTTTGTAAAGGAAACAATTTTTTTTGTTTTTCTTTTACAGTTTACTGCAAGAAGCTGAGAGCAAATCCGAACTCAGTCAGAATATTTCTGCTCGGGAGCACTTTGTATTTACAGATACTGATGGGCAAGTTTATCATTTGACCGTAGAAGGAAATTCTGTCAAAGACAGTGCAAGAATTCCTCCTGATGTAAGTTCAGTGTTAAATTTTGAATTTTTTATTCATATGTTGTTTTATTTTTTTTTAATTACAACAGATACAGCAAAAGCACCTGTTACTCTTTATTCCCTTTTTTATTGTTAATAATAGTATAATATAAAAGGAATATCTGTCTTCTTGGTCAATAGAGAGATTCTTATATCTTTTCAGTGTGTCTTCATTCATACATTTTACCATTTTTGCCCATTGCTGCAAAACAGGGTCTTTTATATAGCAATTTATGTTAGTATGAAGTAAGCAAGGATATACCTCAGTAAGAAAGTAGATATGTTCCCAAGCTGACAGCTTTTCTAGTTGCCAGCTGTCACAAGACAAATTGTTGTCATGACTTTATACTTAGAGAGTTCCATTCAGAAGATAATACCGATGGGAAATCCCATATCACAGAACCTATTGCATCTCTAGCATCTATCCTCTGTGTCAGATTCCTTATGTTCATAGGGTAGTTTGCATTATATCAAATAGTCTTGGAGTTCATAAATAAGTACTAAAAATGAACTATTGATCTGCATTCCTAGAAGCTTCACTCCAGGCTATTGTTAGTGTCAGTTTCCATTAAGCCATTCTTAAGGATCAGACTGTTTTGGTAATCTTTACAGCACTGTCTTTGAAGCATCTATGAAACCTATTCTTGCATTTTTAAAAAAGATGCAATCCGCAAGGTCTCAGATTTAAAATTGGGATCAGAAATTGTTGAGTGCTGTATGAAGTGGAATTGTCCCAAATTTTAATAACAGGCGTGGCTTCTGAATTCCTGCCTGTGTCTTTCAAATCCCCATCAAACTGTTAAGAAATGTTTTCATCTTGTTGTTTGCCCCAAAGCACTTTATAACTATATTACTGCACTTTAGTTCAAATGTCCCCTCCACACCATCCCCCTCCATCAACCTGGTGGTTCATTTCATTTTATTTTGTTTTTACTCGTTTTATGCTTTTAATGAGTTTTTATTAATAATGTATTGTTTTTATAATGTCGATCTTACTGTGTTTTATTTATTGTAATATGTCTTAACTGTTGTACTTTTTTTTGTTTTCGGGCCTTTGTCCCGTGTTAGCCGCCCTTAGTCTCTGTCAGGAGATGGTGGCGGGATAGAAAAATAAAGTTACTTACTTACTTACCTATTTCTTTTTATTTTTAATTTCTGTTGTTGTTTTTATCTGTTCTTGAAATCTTTGTAGGGAAGCATGGGAAGTATTACATGCATTGCTTGGAAAGGAGATACCTTGGTTCTGGGAGATGTTGATGGAAACTTGAATTTCTGGGATTTGAAAGCCAGAGTATCCAGGTAATGATATGCATGACATTCAGATGTGGCACAATTTAGATGGTGTTCTGATGTCATTTCATGATGAATTTCCAGGAAATAATATGAATATATAGTGTTGCTTCCTGGCACACTGGGGGAAAATGCTAGTCCACAAGATCAGATCGTTGTTTTTGTTTTGATAACTTCTGTCACGTTAATATCAATTTATGTTGACTCCATGAATGAGAGACCTTCCAGTCACTTTGTCACCAGCAGCCCTTTTCTTCAGCTGTTTAGGTCTTGCAGATTCAGGGCCATGGCTTCCTTGTTTAAGTCTATCCATCTGTAATGTGATATATTTTCTTTTCCTATTGTCTTTTACTTGTACTTTATTGTCTTTTCTTGTGAGTCATACCTTCTCATGATATGTCCAAAGTACAACAGTCTTAGTTTAGTTGTTTTTTATGTTACCATTAATTTTTGAAAATCAGACTATGGGCAACATTTTACAAAATGGCTGTCCATATAGCTAAGAAAGTGACTGAGGTTTTTGCATGCTTCATAATGGCATTTTTGTTAGTTTTTGTGAGTTGACTCAAAATCTGGTCGATAATGATTTGTCTCAAAAGGCAAATTTATTAGTAATTATATATGAGACTGTTCATCATACAGGTGTGTTTTAAGACCAAAATATAGAAACTACCATGTTTATTTGAGTCTAATGCTCATCTTTTTTTGGTTAAATTACATAGCCAAAATTGAAGTGTGCATTAGATTTGATGGCGCATTAGAATCGTGCATGTAGACCCGCCTGCTTCCCTCCATCAGGCCAAAGTTACACCAACTTCAGCCTGACGAAGGAGTATGGCTTCCCAACTGCCTGCTTCACAACACCTTCAAACCAAGGGGGAGGCCGGCAGGCTGCAGAACAGCCAACAGGCAAAGGGAAGCCACACACCTCTGTTGGGTCAATTGGCCTCATGAAGTTTGAAGCCTCGTGAAGGAGGTTGGTTGGGAACTGCACAAGGGTAGCAAAGGGGCACAGGCTGCCACTTCCCCTTCCCTGTGCCGTTGGGCCTCTTTTCAGAGAGGCAGGCAGCGGAAACAGCTGATAGGTAAGGGGAAGTCATGCCCTTTCACCAGTCTTGTGTGGTTTCCATATTGGGAGCATTATATTCGACAGCAAAACCTTTTTTTAAATGTATGCCTTCAAAATTGAGGTGTGCATTACATTTGATGGTGCATTATACTTGAGTAAATACGAGTACATGCCCAGAAAGGTTATCATAAATGTTCTGATTCTGTGTATGGTAAGGTGGAATAGTAAATGCTTCACCAATTTGTTAACTAATTATATAGTTCATGGCTTGGTATGATGCAATGGTTTCAGTGTTAGACAAGGACTTTGGAAGACCAGGTTTGAGACCCCATTCAACTATGGAAACTGATTTGTTGACCTCAGGCAAATTACACTCTCACCCTCAGAGGAAGGCAACCCTCTGATCGAATGTTGCCAGTAGAACCTAATGTTAAGTTTTCCTTAGTAATGGGAAATGACCTGAAGACAAAGTGGTATAGCAATCACAGTATGAATATGGACAGATGGAAGGTGATGTTGACTGAAAGCTCTTTCTTCTTGGAAAGGTTTTTGCTTATCATTTTAGAAATGGACTAAAATGTCTGTGTGATATCAAAACACAAACAAAGTCTTTATGACAAATGTATACTGTTTATGGCCTTTCAGGGGAATCCCAACACACCGAGGCTGGGTGAAGAAGATCCGCTTTGCTCCTGGAAAAGGAAACCAAAAGCTCATAGCAATGTACAATGATGGGGCTGAAGTCTGGGATACAAAGGAGGTAGATACCAATTTTGTTTAACATCTCCCTTTTTTTTTTCTAAATAGGGTTGAAACCCTACTTAATTGTGTTATGGATACTTTCTGTTTGTGACACTGATTAGTTGTGCCTGTATACTCTTTAAAATCACAAATTTTCTTAGTTTTTTTTCAGATATTTCAGCTGTTACAGTTGATCCTAGTAGTTTTTTTTTATCATAAAGAGATACAGAGAGAACAGAAATACACCTTGTATTGGAAACAAAACATATTTCCTTACTTATATATAAAACAAGCAATTAGAAATATCTGTATCATCAATTTTTTGTCCTTTGCATTTTTTCTAAATGGAAGACCACCAGGTAATAATGATTAGAAAGAATGTGTGTGTGCGTTCCTTAAAAAAATCCCAGAGATAAATCTCAATAGCATTTGTGATTAAGGATGGTGATAGAAAACAAGAAGAAAATTTGACATAAGTGTAGCCAAAGTGTCTTATATGTACTGTCAAGAATGATTGATATATATATAGATATGAAGAGAGATATTTTCCTCAATTGCTGTAGCCTTCTTAACCCTGAGATTTGTTTGGCCTTTCAGGTACAGATGGTTAGCAGTTTAAGAACTGGGAGAAATGTCAACTTCCGAGTACTTGATGTTGATTGGTGTACGTCAGATAAGGTGATTTTAGCATCGGATGATGGATGTATCAGAGTGCTAGAGATGACAATGAAATCTGCATGCTTTAGGATGGATGAGCAAGAGTTGTCAGGTAAGGAAAAAGCCGCCTTTCTTATTCAATTGAATCATGTGGCACTTGAAATAATAAGATGTTTACATGTTGAAGCATCCAGAGAATGAGAAATATATATTCTACCCACAAGAGTAATACAAGTTCCATAATTTAGGCACAGGAGCTGGAATGGATTGAAATTGTTTCTTATTCAAAAAAGGTAGTGTTATGTGGTAATAAAGATTCGATCTTCCTGTGCATTTCATCTCAGGACTGAACAACTACAGAGGAAGAGTGAAATAAGAGACAGTGGAATTGGAAAATATCCACAAACTCCAGTCCATTGAGACTAGGCTGAATTTATTTAGTTTATTTATTTACCATAATGTAGCCTGCCTTTCTCAACCCTGAAGGTACTCAAGGCGGCCTTACAAAAGCAACAATTCAATGCCGCAATGAATAGATAAAAACATTAAAACCAGCCAATTATAATATAACATTGAAAAAATAATTAAAATCACATGAACAGAGACACTAGCTTCCTGGCACAATATACATATTGCAACATTAGTGAGACCACCAGCAGCCCCCTGACCAGTTTATCTTGTCTCCTTTCTGGTTCCTTACCAACTCCACACTACATTCCAATAATCCCCTCCACCATTCATATGATTATTTACTCATCTTTCCCTTAGGGAACATCTTTCATGGGAATCCTAATTGGAATCCGCCGAGTCCCTTTGGGGAGATAGGATGGAATATAAATAAAGTTATTCTTATTATGCCTAGCTATCTTTGTCTGCCAATGGCTATCATTAATATTGAATTTGTCACCTGATCACCATACCCATAAGTTTAGGATTTCTATGGCTATTGACACAGTATGCTATATAGGTCTGTTCTTAGACACTTTGTCTACACTGCCATATAATCCAGTTCAAAGCAGAAAATCTGGATTTTATATGGCAATGTAGAAGGGGCCTTAGTCACACTACTGTCTCTTAAACTTGCCACTGATAATATGATTGCTCTCCTGATATGGCAGTACTTTTCAAGAGATTATAAACTCACATTATCAATTTTTATCAACTATCTATAATAAGCACATGTCCCAAATATTTAATCTCTTTTACTATATTTGTGGGGGGTTTTCAGGTGTCATTGTGAATCTAATGTAAGTTTTCTTTTTCTTTTTCATCCTTTCCTCCTCTCCTTTTGTTTTCCAGAACCTGTGTGGTGTCCATATCTTCTCATTCCGAGAGCCTCTTTAGCTTTGAAGGCATTTTTGCTACACCAACCTTGGAATAATAAATATTCTCTAGACATTTCTGACATGTAAGACTCATTATTAAAATTCAAAAGTCTAGTTTTATAAAGTGACAACACACATACTAAGAGTTTAAAACAGCAATGGAACAGCTTTATAACTGTTGGAGGAGAGCATGCTGGAGCTGGGTGAAGTTTAAACCATTGTTAGGCAGAACAAGAACTTATCTTCATGCACAATTATTTTCTCAACTCTGTTGGGGAAATGCAGACACGTAAACTCACATGATGTCAAGATAAAGTTAGGCGCCTCTGGATTAGGAGTATGTGGGTGGGTCACTACTACCTTTAGTTTAGGTGTAATTTTCATAAAATTGGAAGTCAACATTTGTCATTTTTTAATTTTTCTGAACACACTGCATTTATATAGAAACAAACCATGTTTCTTCTATATGCAATACTTCCCTGTGCATAACAGTCAAATAAAGTTGATTCTTTCATGAGCTGAGCAAAGAGGATAACTGGTTGTATGACATATATCTGTGAATGTATTAAACAGTGGATTAGAAATCATATATGCAAGTATTTGAATTAGTAAAGGTAAGGGTTTCCCCTGACATTAAGTCTATTCATATCGGACTCTGGGGGTTGGTGCTTATCTCCATTTCTAAGCCAAAGAACCGGCGTTATCCGTAGACACCTCCTAGGTCATGTGACCAACATGACTGCATGGAATGTCATTACCTTCCTGCTGGAGCGGTACCTATTGATCTACTCACATTTGCATGTTTTCGAACTGCTAGGTTGGCAGAAGCTGGGCTTAACAGCGGGACCGCCAATCATTTGGTCAGCAAGTTTAGCAGCTCCACAGTTTAATCCGCTGCACTATCAGGGGACCCAGTATTTTAATTATTAACAAAGATAAATTGCAACCTATATTGTGGCAGAGACACTGCAGAATAAGACCCCTCCCATATATTTTCTGCCTTCCAAATTTGGGAAGGGGATACACTTCAGAGCAGATGGGGAGGGAGAAGCGGGAGGGAAACTTTTGTTACATTAGTAGAAGTCTGATAATATAACATTAAATTTAACTCTTAATTGACAACAAAATACCAATGCAAGATAATGCTCTTCATTTAAAGCAACCTATTGCTGAAATGCTTTGTTGAGCTGTGAGAAGAAATTATCCATATTTACTTGTCCTACATAATGTTAGAATGATGATTCAGTCCCCCCCCCCCCCCCCCCAATTCTGGTTATTCCTCTGATTTGCAGCAGATGGTGTACTCTGGATGAGAATTGGGTTATTTTGTCTCAGACTAATTTATGCCTTGTTAATTGTATTGTTTGCTTTCCAGAAATTATTCAGAGAATGAAAATGTTAAAAATTTGCTACAAGAACAACTGCACTCATTATCCAAGTAAGCATATCTCAGTTAATGCATTCATATGTTAATCAAAATATACTCTTGATTGCTGGTGTTACTAATCGATATGCATATTTAGCTTCCAGCAGATCTGTTCAACTGATAATGTTATACATTTGTAGAAATGACAAATAAAACATCTTTATTGTCTCTCATTGTCAGTTTTTCAGTTCATTTTTTGTGTCAGCAGTATTGTTTGCAGCCATATTGCCCTGGCAGTCAGATCAATGTGAAGCATTGGCAGAGTTATCGAGTATGATGCCCTCTAATGCAAGTAACTCGCTGGCAAACTTCATGCAGATAGACTATAATCTTAATCAGTCTCTCAAAACACAGTCTTATCTTTTTTTCCTTTTACAATCTGCAGTACAATACTAAAGAAGTTTTTTATAAAATGATGCACAGTTGGTACCTGACCCCAGCAAAGCTAGCTAAAATGTATAAGGGAAGAAACAACAAGTGCTGGAAATGTAAAAAACAGAAAGCAACATTCTTCCACGTGGTGGACCTGTAAAAAAGCTAGAGCATTCTGGGGAAAAATACAAAAAACACTGCCAGAAATTTTTCAGTCAAAGATACAATTGGAGCCTGAATTATTTGTATTGGGAATGTCAAATAAACAAAATCGTTAAACTACAAAGTATTTCACTACATGATAATAGCAGGAAGAAGTATACACAGTTCTGGATGAAGGCAGATCTTCCAACAATAAAAGAACAGCTAGTGAAAGACTTTAAAATAGTATAAATGGACAAATTAGCAAAGAAAAAACACAAAAAACTTTATCAAGAACTGGGAAATATTTCTAAATTTTGTAAAAAAAGAAAAAAAGAAAAAAAGGAAAAGATTTAGGAAGAAGAAAGAATAGAAAAACAATGTAATAGGAAGGAAGAATGGAATTAAGCAGAGGCTGGATGGCCATCTGTCGGGGGTGCTTTGAATGCGATTTCCTGCTTCTTAGCAGGGGGTTGGACTAGATGGCCCATGTGGTCTCTTCCAACTCTACTATTCTATGATTCTATGATTCTATTAATTATATATAAATGTCTCCAACCAAAGGGACGGGAAATCATTAAATTGGGAGAGGTGAGAGGAGGGGAGGGTATAACCAAATACAAATATAGTATAGATGTTATAGGAACTATTGTATTGATTAATGCATATATTCATGTTTATATATTTGTTTCACTGTTTTTTTTATGAATATGTAAATTGAAAATAAATTCAGAAGAACAACAGTGACAATAGACATAATAGAAAGATTAGGTACATGACCACATACCATGGATTTGAAACAAGCAGCTATTGGGTTAATGTGATAAGCATTTTTGTCCTGAACTTTTGTGTATCTTTCACAAACTAAAAGATTAAAATGAACTGATGATCTTTAAAAAGTGCAGTATGATATTTTTGAATAATATTTATTCCAAACGTTAGCAGGGTTATGGAGGCATGGGAATATATTTTCATATATGTTGTGAATGCAATGTCCTCCAGATGAATTTTTTCAAGTGTAAAATTCTATTTTGCAGTGATATCAAGAAGCTTTTGCTTGATTCAGAATTTGCCCTTCTGCAGCGATGCCTTTTAGTTTCAAGGTAAGAAGTTTTATGCATGTTTTACATGTAGAATTCTAATGTAATTTTCAACCTGATTCTTTTGAGACTTCCCTAAAATAAGGCTATTTAATCCTTCCTATGTCCAATTACTTTTTTCCTGCACTCAAACAAGTGTTATTGGGTCATTCCTGCTATCTTAAGGTCTGTGGGCACCCTGGCCTGCCCACTATATGTTGGGGACTCTTTGGGGATGGAAAAACCATGCCATCTGTATTCCGAAGATAGTTTCAGGAGAACTATTGTTTCTTCATTAAAATGTTTCACTGGACAACAGTTTAATGTCTTTTTTCATAGTCTGCCTATTTTCTAATTTATTTTAGGGGAAGAGGCAGAGATAATGATAATAGCATTCAGAAATCGAAAATCATAAGAGCTATAAACCTTCAATTCAGACTTTTGCTTTTCCCAGGCTGTATGGTGATGAATCAGAACTGCATTTCTGGACCGCTGCTGCCCATTATTTGCATACCTTTTCCCAGGGGAAGACATTCACTGAAAAAGCAGAAAACATTTCTCAAGAAAAATGGATCAGTCCACTAGATATATGTTATGATACACTGTGCGAAAACTCATATTTCCAGGTATTGCATGTTTTTTAGCTAATAAGATGGCTCAAATAATTAAAGATAGCACCTTTACTTTCACATAAGGCTGTTCACCTTTCATTTAAGGCTTTCATATGTCATTCTTTTTTTGTGCTCATATCCCTGAATATGTGCATGTATAGCACTACTGGTTTCTATATTTTGCACAGTGTAGTGCAGGATGTGATGGGCAAATAAGAATTTTGTCGCTGACAGAAATGAGGAAAGGTATTTATCAATTTCTATTTATAGCCACACTATGCCATAGGTTGGACCCAATTGCAGCAATTTTGCTTAAGACATAGCTGGATCACTTTCTCAAAGTTTCATTAGTAATGGATCTGATGAATTTGCAGAAAGGAGGTGCACAAATATTTCTCAGTTGAAATATCAGGGCTTTTGGAGGCAGGAAAGTCTATAGCAATTCCCTTCTCCAAAATGCTAAAACGATACAGCAAAAATACCTGCGTTTTATGAGGAATGTAATACTTTCATTGATCATAGGAGATAGTGCTGTTTTCTTAACATATAATAACAACAACAACTTTATTTTTGTACGCCGCCTCCATCTCCCCGAAGGGACTCAGGGTGACTAACATGGAGCCAAGCCCAGATAATCACCATAAAACAAGATAAAAGACATACATAAAACAAAACAAAACAAAATAAAACATATTTATACACAATGGCTTAGTGAAATTATAAAATTATAAAATGATATAGTAGAACATAATTTAAAAACAGTTCAAGGATTAATCGAGGGCAAAGTGGGCCCTCTCCTTATACTGATATCCATATTCTTGTGTCCCTAAACTAATGCAGTGGTTGTTTTTTTTTATATATTTACTTTCCTAATTCTTACTGTAAGTCCTCATTACTTCACTTACTCTGCTATTAATGCCATCTTGCTCAACATGTTTTAATTCCCTTCATTTGTTTTTTTTTTCTTCCTTTTAATACTTATCAAAAGCATATCACTTTTTGGTGGCTGTTTTTCCTTCTCTGCTTTTTTGGAAACTTGGGTCTTTTTATTGTGAGTCTGTAATTTTGAGTCTATAAACCTCAAGCATTGGAAGAATTTAAAAAATATTTACATGACTTCCATAACTGCTATGCTATATTTGCTATGTCTTTGAATTTCCTGTCCTTTTTGTTCTCTTCTCTGTTTTTAATGCCAGTCTCCCCATTTATGGTTAAAAAATATATATACCTGGATGAATGTATCTGGACGGAGTTATTTCTATATAACTTTCCATGATAAGATGAACCCTTGAGAAATGTAAATTATTGAAGCACAACAATAGATTGTTTATCCTCTGGATGTCACTTTGTTTTCATATATATCACAGAAGCACAATTCTCGTTTTGTTAATAGTAATTTGCCATGTATAATTTATTTTCATCTAAATCTCTATAGAAATTCCAGCTTGAACGGGTCAATCTTCAAGAAGTTAAAAGATCAAATTACGATCACACCAGGAAATGCACAGACCAACTGCTGCTTCTGGGCCAGGTTTGTCTTGCCAATTTTCTTTCTTTCTTTTTTTTTACGATTGAATTCATTCCATTTTCATTAAAACAAGAAATTAATTAGCACACCAAGGATAAAATAAAGTTACACTGGCAATAGATATTATTATTGGGCAATTCTATTTTCTTTTTTCTTAAATAGAAACTCAGATTTTTTTAGTTAATTGGTTGCATTGGAAAATGTATTATTTATGTATTTATTTACTACATTTCTATCCTGCCCTTCTCACCCCAAAAGGGGGACTCAGTGGCCTTTCTTTTTATTCCTTCTCAGACGGATAGAGCTGTGCAGTTACTCTTGGAGACAAGTGCTGAGAATCCCTATTACTACTGTGATTCACTCAAAGCATGTTTGGTTACGACAGTTACTTCCTCAGGCCCATCCCAAAGTACCATCAAATTGGTGGCAACCAACATGATTGCAAATGGAAAGCTGGCAGGTGAAATGTTCTTTCTTTCTGAAGCCTTGAATTTAGACTCCATTGAAATGAAACACTTTAGTTAGGTGGGAAAATGCTGCTGATAATGGTTTCTTCTTCATGGTGTCTGCACATATGGGTTGTCCACACATGTGTTGTGTGGTTTAGAATCTTCTAGATCACTAAATTGAAACATTTTGGCAGAGGCCCCATCCACTCTCCCCATGTTATATAAATGCCGTGGGTGGGGCTGAGCTTCAGTGCTTTTTTCCTTTTCTAAAAGCAGCAGCTTGGAACCTCTCTATATCTCTTTGCACTATTTCTAATGGTTTTTCTCCTCTATGGCTTTGACTCAGACTGTCCCTGACTACTCTTTGTCTCTCGATCTAACTCGAACTGTTTTCTGGATTACTCCTCTGCTTACTCATTAGGATGGCTTGCACCTGAATCTTTCCACCCCACAACTCGTAGTGGTGGTGGAGGACCCAGTTTTTCCTTCCTTACAACAACAAGCTCCTACCACCATTGTGTTGCCCTCGCTTCCTTCCTTACTTCAGCTGATTAAAACAACAGGCGTATCCCCCTTTGCAGTCCCCGCAACCTCAAAGAGGGCTGAAAATCTTTACCATGTTGACCTGTCTACTGCAGCATGGCTTGCTAAACAACTGAAGTCCAACTGTCATAGTCAATTTCAGTCAGTCTCACCCTTCTCAGAAGCCCCAATCAGCACCAGTAGATAAGGAGGGGAAGTAGCTTGATGTTTTTTTTTTTTTGGGGGGGGGGGATCTACTCCTCAGCATGCCTCTCTGCCTGCATGCCTCATTATGGGGCTTCCATGGGATCATACCAAAGCTTCCTATGGGGAAAGATCTCTCCTTTCCTTGATCTCCCACCTGAAGAACAGGCTCAGACCAAAGTTTTCCAACAAGGGGCTTGTCTCCTGGCGAATCTCCAGAAAGAACTCGCCAAACATATGGCTGACTCTCTTGGTAAACTCCTTGCCACTGCCGTAATCTTACATCGCCACTTATGGCTTGATGTGTCAGCCCTATCCATCTCGGCCCGGTTGGTCATTGAGGACCTTCCCGTGGATGAAGCAAGCCTGTTCAAATCTGAAAAAGACACTCAGTTGGAGCATGCCCAGAAAATGAGACAGATTACTCACAACTCCTCATATCCCTCCCTGCAATGCTGGGAGAGTTATCGCCACTACTGCCATAGACACTTCAGTCCGAAGTCATACCAAGCGAAGCCCTTCCTGTTTCTCAGACCCTTTAGTCTGCCTCTTTCTAAAAGCCTTTAATAATGTTCACCACCACTACCACCTTCCCTATCACTCCCAGCTTAGAATCTGGAACTTGTAATTCCCAACTCTCCAAGCTGTCCTTTGAACCCATGGCCTCTATCAACCTTGCCCACCTGTCTTGGAAGATCATTTTCTTGGTGGCCATCACCTTGTCTAGGCGAGCCAGTGAACTCTGTGCTTTGCGGTCTGACGCCCCTTGCACTTCCACAGGGACAAGGTGATACTCTGCACTGATGTGACCTTCCTCCCAAAGGTAGTGTCACAATTCCATATGTGTCAAGACATTACCCTTCCGGCCTTTATTCAACACCCGGCCTCCCTACTGGAAGTGGCTCTCCACTCACTGGATGTTAGAAGGGCACTTGCATTCTATGTCGATAGAATGGCTTCCCATCGGAAATCTCTATGGTTATTCTTGAAGTACTGATCGGCTGCCTTAGGCCTCTCAGTGTCCTCACAAAGGCTAGCATCCTGGATTTTTCTCAAGCATCTGCCTCGCCTACTGCCTAGTGGGCAAAAACCCACCACAACACGTGAAAGGCCACTTGGATAGAGCCATAGCCACCTCCCAAAGCCTTCTTGCATGACATTCTGATTGATTAGATCTGCCAGGCAGCGACATGATTTACACCTCTGACATTTGTATCCATTACAAGCTGGACATCATGGTCTGGAAGGATACTGCCTTCGGCAGGGCCATTTTATTTACTTGTGTGGCATGAACCACCTTCTCAGGTTAGTAGCTTGCTAGTAACCCATATGTGCAATTTCATAGACACCGCAAAGAAGATTACCTGAAACTGTTTCTTTGAGTGGTGATCTGGGAAATTTGCACACCCCGCCCATCCTTCCTGTTTGGTTATGCCTTGTTACCTAGCTGCTGCCTAGCAGCTAGTGAACGGAGCGGGTGGGGCCTCTGCAGAAATGTTTCAATTTAGAGATTTTGAAGGTTCTAAACTGCACCGTGCATGCGTGGATACCTATATGTACGAAATTCATAGATCACCATTCGAAGAAACACTGTTACAGATAAACAACCCGTTCTTCTTGGGGGAAATGGGTAGCATCTTTGTGAAACTGTACTGTGGTCTATCTAGTTTCTGTATTTGTTACATCACATCTGTGTGATGCATATACCTCTTCTTGTCACCCATAGTTTGCATCAGAGTGTGAATCTCTGGATTGGGAAAGACTCAAGTCTTTTCATTTTTTGATTCATTGTACAATTTAAAAAATAAATACCTGGGCACAAATTTAGACCAGAGGAAGTTGAGCTGGGGGACTCTTCACACTTCAGGTAGCAAATGGCAAGGTTTGATGTTGTCGGCTGCCATTAGAGGCTTCTTAGTTTGAAATGTGGATTAATCAAGCTTGTAGAAATTAAGATAGCAATTGCTTCTTCTTTTACAGAAGGTGTCCAGTTGCTGTGCTTAATAGATAAAGCTGCTGATGCGTGTCGTTACCTGCAAACCTATGGAGAATGGAATCGAGCTGCATGGCTTGCAAAAGTAGGCAATTTTCTCAGTCCTTGTTTCCTATCCCCTGTGATCTGTTGCTTGCTGATAAACAACCATAATTATGCTGATAGACAACCACCAGGGAAGAAGCTAGCAAAGTAAAAGCTAGCATACCTTTCAGGAAGGGTGATGTGGAGGAATCACTCAATATTCTGGAAAAATGAAAAATGTCAGCCACACATTTCAAGCACTGATAACAATAACTGTTCAAAATGTTATATTAAGAGATTTGCAGCTTTAATATCAACTTCTGTAAGAATATTATAGATTAACAGCTAAAACAAGTTGAAAATAGGGAGAATGTGGATATATCTTCTAGGTGCAGTATGAACCAGAATCATTGGATTGGGAAATTAGCTGTATCCATGACTTACAGGTCTAAGTCAGGACTCTGCAAGTGGTAATAGGACCATCTGCAGAGTCCTATGTAATGACTTTTTGTTGTTATAGTTCAATCTCCAAGGTTGCTTCAAATTTCCTTCCTGTTAACCTCCACTGAGATTTCTTTACAACCATTTCTAGCTTTGAATTGTTCTCGTACTTTCTGTCTTGGTTGCATTTGGTTGTGGACTTCCTTTCTACTGGTTAATTTGGCCAGATATCACTCCGTCCATTCTTCTTATCCCACATCTTTAGTTCACTGGCACACCATCACTTTCTGGGAATATCTTTACGCTGTAGCTGAGTTTCTGCAAAAAACCTTTGGTGAGACTTTAATATAGCCAGAGATTAATAAAATTGAAACTTTCCAAGAATTGATCAGAACTTTTCATGTCAGTCCCATTATTTCCTCATAATATGGTAAAACACACACGACCACCCCCTTCCTTCCAAACCTTACATATTAAGAATGTGTGTATTTTTGTACCTATTTGCACTATGACTCATATTCTAAAATTGATTGAAGTATTTCCACTCTTTTCTAGGTTCGTCTGAATGCAGAGGAATGCGCAGATGTTATGAAGCGTTGGGTTGATAATCTTTGCTCTCCACAAGTCAATCAGAAATCCAAGGCCATCCTTGTCCTTCTCTCCCTTGGTTGTTTCATGAGAGTTGCAGAGATGTTACACAGGTCCAATGATGTTCATTTCATCATTTTATCTGTTTACTTTCATCCAGTCCAACAGTGTTGACCGTTACTGGTGGCAGTAGTGGCAATAGTACAACAGTCATGTCTACATAGGGATCGTGAATGCAGCAGTACAGATGCATCCCACACATTACTTCAGAAATAAATGGTAGCTCTTGTCTGCTATCCCTCCACTCAAAAATGGAAAGAAAGGCCTATTTGGCATCCTGAAGAAAACATATTGTGCCATATATTTTCCATGGTGTCTCCCACATGCTGTTTTAAATTTTAACTGAATGAAAATACACACATGCAGTTATGGGACCAGATTGTAAATTATGAGGCTAAAAGGCCCTGGAATGAAAGAATTTTCACTGACTAGAGCCCAGTTCATCAAATTCCTGGAATATTCTTCCCATTTGTCAAATAATATAAATTGATATTCATGCAAGTGAGAGACAGAGAAAGCAAACAGTGAGTCTAAAAGGCTATGAAAGGCAAGTATACAAGCTCTGTGTGTTTGTTTTTTTATTTGATACACTTTGTAGTAAGCAGAAATAGTTTGATGAGGGAAACACATACAATATATCAATTTCTGTTTGGAATTAATAGCCTTTAAAAAATGTGTACCAAAAGCATTACTGAGTCTTGTTGCAATCCTGTCAATGTGTTTTCCTACATAGTGACAATATATACTTTAAGTTGCCTTTTGTATCCTAATGATTTGTTCCTCTCTTTAACAGTATGAGGTATTTTGATAGGGCCGCCTTATTCCTCGAAGCCTGCCTCAAGTATGGCACAATTGAGGTTAACGAAGATGCAAATATCCTTTTTGAAATTATTACTGCTGATTAGGGGAGTAATTTGGGCTGGTTTTTAAAAAAGTATTTGGTTCGAACTGAAAAACAAATATTTAAGGTGGGATGGCAGGGTAACATTTTCTAAGGAAGGAAATGGCAACAGTTTATCCAGGGAATAACATGCAGTGTGCTCCATGAGGTTGTTTTAAATATTTTGATGCCCAAGATCAAAGTATGGGCAGTTCTTATTGTTAGTATCACTATCCATAAATGCCCCATCCCAAAATGAATCTTTTTCGAGAATGAGATGACAGTGTTCTGGTTCTGGTTATTGCCATTGGTTCATGTCTGTTTCCTTAACACACATTTTACAGAAACTGATCCATGCGGTATTTGCAGATTATGCCAGAAACCTAAAGACTTTGGGGTTTACGCAGGCTGCTGCTTTGTTTGCCTCTAAAGCAGGACCAGCTGGGAAAGATTTATTAGATGAGCTTGAACAATTGAAAGAAGAAGGACTTAAAGAGTGACAGCTCTAAGTGAACTTCTACAGAAATGAAGCTTTATCTGACGGAGTCATTCATGCAGTAATTCTTTGAAGATAAGTTCTTTAAAATGAGCCTTTTTTTGGGAAAAGAATACATGTTTGGCTGCAATAGAAATTATCAATGAGTATGTGTCAACAGGGTTTTCTTTCAAAATTGATAGAGATAACATTTTCATGTTAAGCAAAATTATATTTCTCTTTAATCAAAAGTTTAAAATGGTTCCTATAAAAGTTTCCAGCTACTTAAGGGAAAGACATATCCATTTTAAGTTTTCTTTAAATAAATGTGGAAGCCCCAAAGCCAGAACCAGTCTGTATCAATGCTGGAGACAGTATTTGGACCAACCCTTTTTTTCAGTTTCCTTCCCTTTCAAAACAATCAGTCAGAAATCCCTCCTCAAATAACCAAAACTCCCGGAAACCACAGTTAAATGGAATGGTTTGGTTGATTTTTGTCCCTTGCAGACTACCCAAACCCAAAAGGAAGAACAATTTAATGAGAAATTAAAGGATTCCACTGTCACTTTATACCCATGGTTTGGAAGCACTCTTTGAAGGACTTTGCACACTCCCTGAAATGTGATTAATATGAAATATCTTGAGGGAAAGCAAGCAGGGAATCCTTGACCCTAAGAAACTAGCCTTTTGAAGAATTTTTACTACTGCGTTTTCATGTCCAGGAGTTGGGCAAGAGATGTAATTGAAGTACAGAAGCACATCAAAGTGCTTTTCAGTAATGTGAACGACATGCCATCCCTATAGATCAGGCCAAAGGCCTCTTTGTTCCAAATAGTATCCAAAAAGATGGCTATTAAAAGACCAAAAGCAGCTAAATGACAACCCATTCCACAGCAACAGATTTTCAGAAGCATGCTGTTTCTAATTCTAGAAGCCTATATGGCTATCATAATTAGAAGCCATTAATTGCACTTTCCCATATAAATTGTCCCCTTTTCAAACCACCCTAAATTGGTGATTATAATGAACATGCAAAGAAAATATATAGTAATGTCTAAGAAATATTCTGCTCTCCTGGTGATTTAAAATGAAACTGCTGTTAATTGTATAAATAGACTTTTCTGTTGCAAACTAACAAGAATTAAAGATTTGTCCTTTTCTCTGTGTATTGAGCATCATGTGTTTTTAATAGTCTACCTAAGTAGAGCCTTGATCAGAACCTGGATGCTTTTCTTATGAGATTATGTAAATTGTTGTTCTAATTCCACCATTTCTGGTTGCTATCCAAATGACTACATGTTTAGTGTTGATAAAAATTTAATGCTGATTTTTATTTAATGTGCATTTTCCCCAGAAATATCAGAGGCATTGAGTTAAAGTACTCTGTGGGTTATAATCAGTGGATGAGTCCTTGAATTTGAGATCAGAAACATCTCAAAACTCTATCTTTAAGCGTGCCTCCTCACTGCAATGGAATAAATGATTCTCTTGTTCATTTTGGCTGATATTTGAATACTTCACAACGCATGTAATGCCTACTTCAGAAAGAGTATTTCTGCAATACAGTAGTACCAAGTGGCAGAACTCATTAGTTCTTAGAAAGAGATTGATGCAGTTTTATTCATTCCTTGCAGTATGGCAGGGTAAACCATTCCAAGAAACACATATATTTTTCACAAACAAGCATCTTTGGGGGGGGGGGGAGTGAGAAATGAGCTAAAATTAAAATACTTTCTCAAGTGAATTGCAGTTTCGAAGGGAAAACACTGATCTATATGGTCAAATTCTGAATATAGAATATTATACAAACTGGAATTTTCTCTGTAGATATAGAAATTTGCCTAGAATGTTTTTATTTGGCTTACCTTTTATGTTTGTATGGTCAGGACTTACTTGCCTTCTATGTTTTTATAATGTGCAATTAGAGATTGCAGCTCTTTGTCTTCAAACACATGAATAGAGTCTGTTTTCTTAGCTAGATTACTCCAGTCAATTAATAATTCAGTACTGATGCTTTACCATGAAAGAAATACTCTTATTTAGATCACAACAATTATATTCTCCTGCTTTTATTGGGTCGTGTTTCGAGAATGAGAATAAAGTAATAAAGATTTTCACCAAAGGAAGAAGTGATCATTGACAAAAGTTTACATTGGAGGAATAATTCCAATTTTCAGATCATCTGAGAATTAGATATTGAGGTCCTAGTGAAATATAGTGAGCATCAGACTGTGAATTCATGTAATTATCTTCTGAAAATATCATCTGGCTCAGTCCTGTATAAGTTGATTCATACATTCAGTATAGTAGAGGATATGTTGATGCTTTTCTTCATCGTTTAATCAGATTGTGAGTTTAATCAGATTGTGATATTCTTTTAAGACAAGAATAACTTTATCTGAATCTGCAAGCTTTTCAAAATACAGGAAACTTTGCTATGATTCAGAGACTCTTATAGAAAGGACTGTTTTGAGCATACTGCCTCCAAGTGATAATAAGCAGTAAGTGACTCTTAAGAGCTAGTGTGCTATAGTTGCTTGAGCATTATACTGGGACTATGTGAGACCAAGGCCCAAATCCTCACTCAACCATAAAAACTTACTGGGTGACCTTGGATTTGTCACATTCTCTCAGTCTGAGGACAGAAAAGCCAACACCTCTGAAAAAATCATGAAAAACCTGTGATAGATTGAGGTACCTATGAACCAGAAATGGCTCGAAGGCATACAACAACGTTAAACTGCCTCATTTTTTTCTTGAAGCTGAAAGTAAGCACATCCTAAAATCATTCCAGGTAACTATACTATGGTGAAATATAGATATTTCATGTGCCATGTTTGATGTATACAAGTACTTGTTTCTTCTTCATGGTCTTTGTGAAATATGCACCTGTGGTAGTTTCCTATGTGCTTGTAGCTGTCAGAACTCTTCTAGAAAGCTCTTAAGTAATAGGGCTAGAGCACTGCCCAGCCTCCCAGAGGATATAGCCAGAACAGAGGGGCTGTAGCCTCAGTTCCTTTTGTCCACAAAAGCAGCAGCATTGGAGCTCTCTTTAGCAACTTACTATTGACCTGCGGATTGCCTAACGACTACTCTACTTCTATACCCTTATTGCCTGATATTAACTTGGATGTCTCTGGCTTTCTGCTACTACAGTCAGGCCAGTATGACTTCTGCTAATCAGAAGTGTATTTCTTGTTGGGGGAAGTTGCCCCAGAGCGACTGCCACCCCTTGTGTTTGCTTTGCCGTGAGGACAATCACACCCCAGCCTCCAGTTCCGGTGGCTCCGGCACTGCCTCAGTCCCTGGACATAGCCCCAGTCTTGCCGAGATGCCCTGGTGTCTCAACAGCTACTCCCCTGCATGGTTCAGACAACATTAGAGCAGCCAGTCTCTCCAGCCCCAGAGGGGGCTGCCAACTCACCTCTTGATTGTCCAGCAGCCCAGATGCCAGCTAAAAGCCGGGGCAAACAGATCGGCAAGTGCTTGGGCTCCAGGCCAGAAGATGCGGAAGCGTTTGTGGCCTACACCGGCAAAATGCCAGGGGTCAAAGCGGCATGAAGATCCTGGCATCTCAACAGCTATTCCTGGTCAAAGTTTTCCCCCCGCGTTCCACTCGCTGACAGAAGCACCCAGAGCTCTGCCCCTGGGACCCCCAGTGTTCTCATCTCCACATTTGCTGCTGCAGGTTTCTTGGAAGTGATCTCATCAACCCGCATAGCTGTGTTTTCTTTTCTGACCACACTGACTTAAATGATAGATGTTAGTGTGGAAATCATTAATTTCATTTGAAAAATCAGTGGCCACACTCTTCCATGGGCATAGCTGTTGTCTGTGTTGAAATTCATGGGTCAGAGGTCCTACATGAAACACCTTTGTAGGATACACAGGAGTCTGAAATAGAGCAGGTACGAGGAGGTCTCTTCTTATCTTTGGTTCAGAGTGCTGTTTCCCTTCATATCAACTTTGTATAGCACAGCAAGCTATTTCTAAAAAATATATAAGCAAAAAAAAGAATGGCTACTGGCATGAAACTATAATGTGTTCTTTTTACCTTGAAACCAACATTGCTTATTTAGTATATAGTGATTTTTAAAGAAAACATAATCATGATTTTATGAATTTGCTGTTGTGCTTTTAAGTTTTTAGTTCCTTCATAACTTATCGTTTGCACAACTGATAGACATTATACAAACAGTGTAAAAACTGAATTTACATTTGTTGTGAGTGCTTGCTTTCCTCCTGAGATTATTCTTCAATCCTTCATCTTTTGCTGCCCCTGCTGGTGTTCAAATGGTATAGCGAATAGGATAATCCTATTAAGAATTCAATTATCTAACTTCTGTCAACATGCGGGCAGCATGCACAGATGAACCTTTGCATTCTGAATCCATGATACATTTATTTAGGCTCCTGGCTGTGTTGCTAGCAGTTACGAATACATTTCCTATTCTATAAAAGATGTGGATTTATATCTGGAACAGATACAGAATTTTGTTTCTGTACAACGTAGAAATTCCTCTGAAAGAACAATGATGGCAGATTATCCTTTTCTGATATTCCATCAAGCCAGAATGCAATTACTCTTTTCTTTGCAGCAAAATCTTAGTAAGACCAAAGTATGGAAGGGAACCTTCACAAGCAGTTGAGGCCAGACACTGATAAGAATAAACTATCAAAACATGAATGCTCCATATAATGGAAAGCATGGACCTCTTTCACAGGTCTATTTTGCAAAGCTCTCAGAGCAATTCATGCTATTGTTAGTCTACAACAGGGGTCCCCAAACTTTTTAAACAGGGGGCCATTTCACGGTCCCTCAGACCGTTGGAGGGCCGAACTATAGTGTTTTTTTTAAAACTATGAACAAATTCCTATGCACACTGCACATATCTTATTATGAAGTAAACAAAAACAAAAAAAACAAAAACAAAAAGGGAACAAATACAGCCTCAATGTTAATAATAATCATCATCATCATAAAAAATAATAAAGAGGGTTGGAAGAGACCCCTTGGGCCATCTAGTCCAAACCCCTTTTGCTTTTGTGCACCAAAACATAATCAAAGCACTCCTGACAGATAATCACTCAATAATAATAATAATAATAATAATAATAATAATAATAATGGGATCTGCGCACATCATCCGAAAATACATCACCCAGTCCTAGACGCTTGGGAAGTGTTCGACTTGTGATTTTGTGATACGAAATCCAGCATATCTATCTTGTTTGCTGTGTCAGACTATGTCGTTGTGTTAACAACAACAACAATAATAAATGTTTTATTACCCATCTCTTCTGACAGCAAGAGGTAGGGTGCAAAACATAAAATACATACCAAAAATACCTAGATAAAAACACACCATTATAAAAAAAAGAACATAAACCAAACACAGAGTACAAATTTAACATGTAGCAGCAGTGTAAATCAAACCCCATGATTGTAAGTCAGGTTTTAACTGGTTGGAGTAAACATCCCCCAGAGGACTTCAGTGTCCTAATGGGCATGGATTGTGCAGGAGGATGATTCCTCGGCGGCAGCGGCGGGAAAGGAGCGCGCGGGGCGAGCGAGGGAGAAAGGCACTCGCCTTCCCTGCCTCCTCGCTCGCCCTGCATGCTCCTTCCTCGGTGGCAGTGGCAGCAGAAAAGGTGCACGCGGGGCGAGGGAGAAGGGAAAGGCCTTTTCCTCTTTCTCCTTGCCACACGCACCTTTCTTGGCGGAGGAGGAGGGAGCTACTGTCCCACGGGCCGGATAAATAGCTCTGGCGGGCCGCATGTGGCCCGCGGGCCGTAGTTTGGGGACCCCTGGTCTACAATCTGGTTGGATAGACAGGAATGACCAGAAATTAAACGGCAAAATGCTGAGAACAGCCCTAACATGGGATTGATGTGGATATGGTTGATTGTGTTCTCTGAAATCTTATCAATGAAATCACAATCTATTTAGTCCCAATTCTGCAAAATCACTTGCATTCAACATAAATGAAAATTACCGTAAATCTTTTTACTGATAGGCCTTAAAAGATATCATTAATGATGGTTAATAAAGCTTTTCACAGCTTAGATTAAATCAATGCATGGCCAAGAAAATAAAGCAATTTCATCTCCTTTATACCTTTTCAAGTTCAGGATCCTTGAAAGTGAGAACAGAAAAAAAATCTGTTCCCTTTCCTTGGGGAGAAGGCAGATCCTGGAGGCTTCCTCTCATAGTTGTTCCAAAATATTGATAGCCACAGAGACAGCTTTCATGTTACCTGCTGTCCATATTTTTCAGCATTCTTTCTTCATTTGCATATTCATACACATGCAGGGTGAAAGATTTATTTGCTTTTCAGCATTCTGCAATCAGCTTTACTACAACCTGACAGAATGCTCTCTTTAAGAATCATGGGCTGAGAAAATAAGAGAATATCCTGTTCTATTTATTTGTCCAATGCAGAGTTTAGGGGCCTTTGTGACATAGGACATATATCCTGTTGGAAGAAGAGCAAGTAAATGTACCTTTAATGTTGCGAATAATGTTGATAGTTGCTTCACAAAAGAATTAACGGACACAAATCTGGAATTAGAGATAGCTCTATCTAAAAACCAGAACATTTCAACCACGGTACGGAGACGGTGTTAGTCACCTTGGTGGATCACCTCCACAGAAAACTAGACAGGGGGAGTGTGTCTTTATTGCTTCTCTTGGACATCTCAGTAGCTTTCAATACCATCAAGCATGGTATCTTTCTGGGGTGGCTCTCTGGAATGGGTCTTGGGGGCACCGCTCTGCAGTGGCTCTGCTCCTTCCTGGAGGGTCACACACCCAGTTAGTGAAGTTGGGGGACACTTGTTCGGACCCCTGGCCTTTGACCTGTGGGGTCCCATAAGGTTCCATTCTTTCTCCCATGCTTTTCATGGAACTGCATGAAACTGCTGGGCGAGGTCATCTGGAGTTTTGGAGTTCAGTGCCATCTCTATGCAGATGACACTTAACTCTATTCCTCTTTTCCACCTAACTCCTAGGAAGCCTTCCGGATCCTGGGGCAGTGCGTGGCTGCTGTGATGGACTAAATGGAGGCTAACAAGCTGAGGCTTAATCCAGGCAAGACAGAGGTCCTCCTGGTTAGTTGCGAGACCGATCAGGGTATAGGGTGGCTACCTGTGCTCGATGGGGTTATACTCCCCTTGAGGACACAGGTCCGCATTCTGGGAGTCCTCTTGGAATCAACACTCACACTTGATGCTCAGGTGTCTGGGCTGACTGGGAGGGGATTTGCACAGTTAAAACCTGTGCGCCAGCTGAGACCGTACCTCAAGAAGTCTGACTTGACCATGGTGGCCCACGCGTTGGTTACATCTAGATTGGACTACTGCAATGCATTCTAAGACGGCCCAGAAATTGCAACTGGTGTAAAGGTCAGCAGCCAGGTTGCTAACAGGGAGCATACAACACCACTACTGAAGTAGCTCCACTGGCTGCCAATAATTTTCCAGTCTCAATTCAAAGTGCAGGTTATGATCTACAAAGCCCTTAATGGTTTCGTTCCTGCTTATCTACGTGACCGTGTCTCTCCCTACGAACTGGCTTGGGCTCTTAGATCTGCCGGGGAGGTCCTTCTCTCGCTCCCGCCTCTGTCACAAGTATGGTTGGTGGGGATGAGAGAGAGGGCCTTTTCAGCGCTGCCCCCCCTCCCCCGGTTCTGAAACTCTCTTCCCAGGGAGATCAGATTAACCCCCACCCTGTCCACATTCTGCAAAGACTTGGATGTTTCAATGTGCTTTTGAACAATAGGTCAGCTCATAATTTATCACTGTTTAGTCCGAATTGTTTACTGTCCTGATCTCCAGCACTTTATTCCCTTCCCTGCTCCTTTTGTCCTGAGTTTTGCACAAGTCCTGCCCTTGTCCTTTGCAGTTTTAATTATCCCACTTCTCGGTCCTTTGATGCTTATTGATGTACCTTGGTGCTTTTATTCTGTGGTTTAATTGCTTTTATTATATTGTTATGTGTTTTGTTTTGGGATATTTTATGTCTTGTATACATGTTTTCTGGGCTTCCACCCTATATTAGCTGTTCCGAGTCCCTTTGGGGAGATGGAGGCGGGTCATAAAAGTAAAGTTATTATTTTATTATTGGTGAACATACAGTAAGAGATGTAGAGGTTGCAGTATTTGAACAAGTAAATTACAAAGGGATAGAAAGAGAAACAGATTCATTATATTCATAAATTCCAATCCATAGCAGAGATATGAGCAAAGATACTGGCTTCACAACACATTATATATTTTTAAATGAGTCCCTACTAACAATATAACAAAAGCAACATTCTCAGAGCAATCTCTGGGAAATTGACTTTTGGAAAAGCAGATGTATTGCTTTCATACATCATCACTAACTGATCTGAAAGATCTTTATCATCTTATGAAGTCCTTTGGAAATTCAGGACAAGGATCATGATTTGTATCTTTTTGGATTATATTACATTTTAATCCATTTAGACAACTGTATAAATATGCTTTATGCTGAGGCCTTATTACTATTTTGTGCTATATCTGAAGAAGTGGGTTTATATCCACAAAAGGTCATGTAATAATAAAACCAGTTAGTCTTAAGGGTGCTGCCATACTTCTTATTTCCCCTCCCCCATCCTTTCTCCTATTTATTAGTGGAGAACAGTGCTTGATTTTTTTTTTTACATTAGAACTCCACAAATCTTTCAGTATGAATGAGTTATAGTCCAAAAATGACTTTTCCAAGCTCAGGTCGGATGATAACATATTAAAAGCTATCCACAAAACAATCAGAACCAAAGGGGGGAAACCAAACAATTCTGGAGGTCAAATATTAAGATGATTTTGTAGAGTATGGGATACATTCCAGAAACAATGAGGAGCATTCCTCATTCAGCATTCCTCACTATATCTGAGGACAATAGTGTACCTTAGAGCATGGAAGACCTTATGGGATGTATAACTCTTGATCTTCAACATCTCCCTGCAACCACCACCCCCCCTCCCGACATACACATATATCTGCTTTCTGAAGCAGAGTTTGGAAAAGTTATGTTCTTATTATAACTCAGAATTATCCAGCCTGCATGACTGGGTTGAAGTGACTGCCTCTTTTTATCTGACAGTTGGGCCAGAAACCCATACCAGGCATTTCTGCAGTATTTTTATATCTAAAGTCCCATATGCAAAATTGTTTGTGGAATGAAGAACATGTACTGGACTATAATGATGCCTGAGATAAGGAAGACCTCCAAGGCCTCAGGATGTTATGCACCATAATTTTAAGAGGTCATTATTCTATAACTATGGCAGATTTGTACTGTTAGACCACAATACCTTAGGGAGATATTTGTAAAAAAAATAAAGAGGTATGTTTGCATAGTGAAGAACAGTGTTTTGTTCTGATTAGTTCCTACAGCAAAAGTGGGAGATTGATTCAGAAAATAAAATAAATTTGGCAAGCTATCTAAGGAAATGGTTGAGTCATTTCTTGGAATCTTATTTACATGTTCCCGAGATATCATCTTTGCTAGACACATCCAACAGACAGAATTCTATATACTTGTTACTTTAAAGCCCTTATCAATGAGCAAATCTCACGAAGCATTCCAGAACAGAAGTATCAAGTTCACAGAGTTCTTTTTAACTGAATAGAAGAAGACTTATTTCAAAAATATGTCAGGAAACAATCTGATACAGTCTACGCATGAAGAAACATGCAAGGTTTATGCTATAATTGAAAGTCAAGAAACTTGGGAATGGTATGGGGAAAATGAATGAATGATTCAGTTGTACACAGACTATAAATTTATCAGTTTCGGTAGTGTGTAAAGAAGTTCCTTTCTGCTCACTGCGTCATTACTTCACAAAGAGGAAAAAGATACTAACTTTGTGTGGTCTGTGTTGGCCCAAACTGCACAAATCACAACAAAACAAAATTAGCAACTCAAGTACAGATTGCATCTTTCTCAAGAAGGATGGAGAATCCTTGAGACACTGTAGTGCCATTCTGAGCTGGCTACTGTCACTAGAATCACACTAATGGTGAGACTTCTTGATATCATTAATAAAGATTGCTGCATATAAGCCATTCCAAGAGTGCTTTGGGCTGTAGAGAGAAATACATATGTGCATACTGTTACAGATTGATGATGAGAAATGGAAGCTCTTATGTGTGCCGGCAATCCAGACACCCGTAAGAACAATAACATGCCACTCAGGTTTGCAGAACCAACATGCAGGAACTTTACTGATTCCAAAAGATCAAAAACGGTAGTATTGGCAATGGTCCCTCTGATCATTTACAGAAGTCCACAATCATAAATAGTCTTTTCTCAGTCCACAAATCTGTTTCAGAGAAGAATACAGTCCTGGCTCTTCTCCCTTTTTTTCTCAGCAGCAAACAGGCCTCAAAAAGCAATGCCTCAAAGCTATCTTCACCAGCAGTACTCCGTCAGCAATAAAAACTTGTCCAAACTGGTTCTATAGGAGCAGAACAGAAACAGTATCAAATCAATCCCCAGGTTTTTGCAGACTCAGCCAATTGGCTTCATGCACTTCATTTTCCAGTTAATACACAGCACAGTGCCTTTGCAAACCATGACACATATATGCATATCGACATATGTGTCATTATCTGGCTGCTGCAAAGACTGTTGGACTTCCCAGAGAAAGCGTTCTACTTCCAGAGGACAGAATGAAAACAAGAGCAACCAGGAACCATTTTTGTTTTCTTCTGTTTTGACATGGATCAATCAACCCCTGCAACCTTCACTGCCTCAAAAGCATTTAGACCATTTGGGGGTTTTTTTGTTATACAGTAGAGTCTCACTTATCCAACATTCTGGATTATCCAACGCATTTTTGTAGTCAATGTTTTCAATGCATCGTGATATTTTGGTGCTAAATTTGTAAATACAGTAATTACTGCATATTATTACTGCGTATTGAACTACTTTTTCTGTCAAATTTGTTGTATAACATGATGTTTTGGTGCTTAATTTGTAAAATCATAACCTATTTTTATGTTTAATAGGCTTTTCCTTAATCTCTCCTTATTATCCAACATATTCGCTTATCCAACGTTCAGCCGGCCCGTTTTTGAAAAAGGAAAGGAAAGGATAGCTGACTGTATTTGAAAAAGGAAAGGAAAGGATAGCTGACTATAGACTGCAAAAGGGCTGCAATTGAACCTTTTTGTATCTAAAGCATATTTATGACCTTGCCATCCAGAAAGTTTTATTGTATGCTTATCAGGTATTTTTTAAAGTCAACCAAAGGAAGTCTATTGACTTTCACTGATTTCAAGAAGAAATTGATGGACATTTCCCCCAAATTGTTTAGAGTGGTTGCATTTTAATTTGTTCCCATCCTGTGTCTCAATCTGTTGCTGTCGTAATACAAGATTAAAACTCAATTTGTAAAAAAGATTCACTGTAGTTTTGAAGTTCTTTATGTTCTATAGTGTAAGTTATTTTCTTTGTTTTACACTTTTTGGTATCCCTCTGTTCACAAAATCCTTAATATAATATTTATGTATTTATTTGCTTTGATTTATATTCCACGTTTTTTAAACATCACTCATCATCTAATCAGCAGCATATTGGTAGCTTGCTATCTGATGCTACTGTGTAAGCACTGAAGAAATCAGGTCATAGTAGGATTGACAGTTCAGGATCATTCCAGGCCCGTAGGTTTTGGAGCAAAATCTGAGAAACAGGAATGGCCCTGATGATGTTTTTAAATGATGTGCATTGACTACCAATCACAGTTGCTTGCTGCTGCTGCTCAGTCGTTTAGTCGTCTCCGACTCTTCGTGACCTCGTGGACCAGCCCACGCCAGAGCTCCCTGTCGGCCGTCGCCACCCCCAGTTCCTTCAAGGTCAAGCCAGTCACTTCAAGGATACCGTCCATCCATCTTGCCCTTGGTCGGCCTCTCTTCCTTTTTCCTTCCATTTTCCCCAGCATCGTGATTTTTTCCAAGCTTTCCTTTTTCCTCATGATGTGGCCAAAATACTTCAGCTTTGCCTCTAATATCCTTCCCTCCAGTGAGCAGCCGGGCATTATTTCCTGGAGGATGGACTGGTTGGATCTTCTTGCGGTCCAAGGCACTCTCAGGATTTTCCTCCAGCACCAGAGTTCAAAAGCGTCTATCTTCCTTTGCTCAGCCTTCCTTATGGTCCAGCTCTCGCATCCATAGGTTACTATGGGGAATACCATTGCTTTGACTATGCGGACCTTCGTTGCCAGTGTGATGTCTCTGCTCTTCACTATTTTGTCAAGGTTGGCCATTGCTCTCCTCCCAAGAAGTAAACGTCTTCTGATTTCCTGGCTGCAGTCTGCATCTGCAGTGATCTTCGCGCCTAGAAATATAAAGTCTGTCACTGCCTCCACGTTTTCTTCCTCTATTTGCCAGTTATCAATAGGTGTAGTTGCCATGATCTTGGTTTTCTTGACGTTTAACTGCAACCCAGCTTTTGCACTTTCTTCTTTCACCTTGGTGATAAGGCTCCTCAGCTCCTGCTCGCTTTCGGCCATCAGAGTGGTATCATCTGCATACCTAAGGTTGTTAATGTTTCTTCCAACTTGCTTAAAAGAAATGCTTAATACAACTAGCTTGGATCCAATGCATAACATCCCATTGCTTCCTGGTCAGTGTGTGCTCCCATGGTATGTTTCCCTTTGCTGCTCCAGGAAAACTGGTATTTGAAACAAGGTGGAATTTTCTGACTTGTGGCAGCAAACTCCAAAGCTGCTAGTCCTTTCTCCATTATAATCTTGATTGCTGGAGCCCCCGGTGGCACATTGGGTTAAACCATTGTGCCACCAGGACTGATGACTTGAAGGTTGGGTTGCTGACCTAAAGGTTGCCAGTTCGAATCCAATCCGGGGAGAGTGCGGATGAGCTCCCTCTATCAGCTCCAGCCCCATGTGGGGACATGAGAGAAGCCTCCCACAAGGATGGTAAAAACATCAAAAACATCTGTGCGTCTCCTGGGCAACATTCTTGCAGAAGGCCAATTCTCTCACACCAGAGGCGACTTTCAATTGCTTAAGTTGCTCCTGACACACACACACACACACAAAATCTTGATGTTCTTCCTGGGATCACCAACTTCCCTGACATCCAGTATATTTTGCTGATAACATCTCGTAAAGCTTCAAAAGCATGTTAAAAAATTACTGATTTTTATATTTTGATTGATTATGTATGTTTGCCTTTTTAAGATTTCTCATGAATTAGAGTCACACAGCCTTGATATGGGAAACCATAGCACTCATGGTGGGGAAAGCAGAAATAGAAGTATTACCATTTGGGCTATAATTTCCAGAATTTCTCCAGCCATTACATCCAGTATCTTCCATTTTCTGAAGAAGAGAATACTAGCTCCAGAGAGTTTTGCCCTTCCTCTTCTTTCTTCAATTTGAATAATTTTATATAACCATTTTTTCTTCCCATCAATCATTTGTTTATTTTCTTACACTGAAATGCATTATAGTTGATGTTTAAAATGTTACTGTGTCTACCTTTCAAAGCATAAAACATTATTTTGTTTAAAGAGCAATATAAAATTATTCATGAAAAAAGTTATAATGTATTTGAGCAGCAGCATGCATTTCTTTCTTCTGCCGGGGTGTTTTATTTTTTATTTTTTTTAAAGAGCTTTCCAGACATGGAGATAATCATTTGCCAAAACAATGCTGTCCTCAGTCTTGCTTTTTTGCACCCTTCCTTCAATCCCTTCATTTTCAATCTAGCATTTCTTGAACAGAGACACAAAGTATGTTTTTCTTCAGCTCAATTGTTCTTGAATTGAAAGCGATCAATCCTGACTGCATAATGTAGAGATATATAAACCCACAAGGCATAAAAGGCAGGAAGTTAATTACAAATCCTTCCCAAAGTATATTCAGTATAGCTCACTAACTTGAATTGCCTTCTGCATTTCCTTTTTTTCTCCTTACGTTCTTTATGCATCAGTTTTGTGTGTGAAATTCTGTGTGATGCAACATTCATAGTCAAGGTTTCTTGTTCTTGCCACTCATTGGATTGCATTAATTATATTGATTTTGTAAACCCCAAAAAGATGATTCTCAAATCATCAGAACATATGTGCTCTATCTTGCAAGATATAAACAACAGGTTCTTAATCTCTACCAGATAATGGTACAGATGATGTTGTCAGCTCACCACAGCCGCTCCTGAATGAACACACGAGACTCTCTGTGGTATCACCAGGAACTTTTACTGTAGGAAACATGAACATCAGAAAAGCCAAGAATGGGAGGCTCCGGCCAACCCTCCTTTATATACCCTCCCCCTCATTTGAACAGTCTCTTCCCGCTCAGTAAAACCCCGCGCAAATTCCCCGCCAAGTCCATCAGCCGTTTCTCCTCCGAGTCCTGGGACGCAGGTGTCTTATCAATGTCAGTGACCCTGAAACTCAGAGCCACATCCAGGCTCTAGTAGCAGGGTTCTGACATGGCGTCCTCCTCCCCTTCGTCCTGGAAGGAAAAGATTAAACACAACTATTGTTCTCCGCTGTCCAGAGTTCCTTTATACTTTTTTAACAGGCTGCAATGGAATACCGGGTGTACCTTTCCTAGGTCCTTTGGTAGCCTCAGCTCATAGGTCACTTCGTTTATTCTTTTTGCTACCCTGAATGGCCCTATATAGCGTGGAGCCAATTTCTTGGATGGGAACCCCAATTTCAGGTTTTTTGTGCTCAGCCAAACCAGATCTCCTTCGCCCAATTTGTCCCCCTCTCGGCGCCTACGATCCGCAAAGAGCTTGTACTTCTTTTGTGTTTCCCGCAATGCCTCTACCACGGTTTGCCACCCTTGCTTGATTTTGGCCGGCCATTCCTCGTCGGTCTGGCCCTCCCCTTCCTTCCACTCGGGTAGCCTGGGGAAAGGTGCCACCTCCTGTCCGTATACTATTTCGAATGGGGCACGACCTGTGGCCGAATGTACGGCCCCGTTAAAAGCCATCTCAGCAAACGGAAGAAGGTCCGCCCAATCATCCTGTCTATAATTGGTGTACATCCTTAAGAATTGGCACAGTGTCTGTTGGGTACGTTCGACCCCCCCGTTGGTCGCGGGATGAAAGGCCGAGCTCAGGTTCCTTTCTGCTCCTAACAGCTGTAAGAATTTTCCCCAAAATTTTGCAGTAAATTGGACTCCCCGGTCACTAATTATCTTGTCGGGACACCCATGTAGGCGATATACATGCTTCACATACAAATCAGCAAGTTTTTCAGCTGAAGGGAGTTTTGGCAGAGCCACAAAGTGTGCCTGTTTTGAGAATAGGTCCAATATTGTCCAAATGTATCTGTGGCCTCTGCTGGGGGGTAGTTCGCCTACAAAATCCATGGCTACGCATTCCCATGGCCTCATGGGCTCCACCACCTTCTGCAATAGCCCCTGGGGCTTCCCCGGTGGTGTTTTTCCCTCTGCACATAATTCACACTGCGTGACGTATCCCCTGGCGTCTTTCCTCATTCCGGGCCACCAGCATTGTTTGGCCAACAGTTTAATAGTCCTGGTGGGGCCTAGATGACCCGCACCCTTGTTATCATGGTACTTCCTTAACATTTCTCGTCTTAAACATTCAGGAATATACAATTTCTTATTTACAAACACCAAATCCCCACACAATTCTCCCTTTTCTTTGTTTGTTTGTAACCATTTGTCCATTCCATACGCTCGCTTCAACTCTTCCTCCCATATTTCTCCTCCCCCCGTGGAAATGGCAGTACGTTTGTTTTCTTTGGCCGCTTGTGCTCGAGTTAGTACTGCCAGGCCCCATTGCTTATCAAGAAAAATACTCCCTTCAGATTCCTGAATTCCTCCCCCGTGCTGAGGCATCCGAGAGAGAGCGTCAGCGAGTATATTATGTTTCCCCTGGAAGAATCTGAGTCTGAAATCAAAACGGCTGAAATATTGGGCCCATCTAATTTGCTTCGCTGATAGTTTACGAGGGGATCTTAGATACTGTAAATTTCTATGGTCAGTCCACACCTCAAACGGTGTTCCACTTCCTTCCAGAAAGTGTCTCCAGCATTCTAGTGCTTTTAGAATCGCTAAGGCTTCTCTCTCCCAAATCGGCCAGTTTTTTTCTGTATCGCTAAACTTTTTTGACAGATAGCCACATGGCTTCAGGTTCCCCCCCTCGTCTTTCTGTAGCAGAACTGCCCCATATGCCCGGTCTGACGCATCGCAATGTAATACAAAGGCTTTAGACATATCAGGGTGCTGTAGGACAGGCTCCTCAGTAAAACGCTTTTTAAGGGCTTCGAAAGCTTCCTGGCATTCCATTGTCCAGGCCAGTTTGGCCCCTGGGGCCTTCACTTTGGCTGTTTCTCCCCTACCTTTAGTCTTTAACAAATCCGTTAATGGCAAAGTGAGGCGCGCAAAGTCCTTGATAAATGTTCTATAGAAGTTTGCGAACCCTAGGAAGGATTGCAGCTGCTTCCGTGTTTTGGGGGCTTCCCACCCCCTCACGTCTTCTACCTTCGCAGGGTCCATCGCCACTCCCTGGGAGGAAATCCTATACCCCAGAAAGTCTATCTGGTCTTTATTGAACTCGCACTTGGCAAGCTTCGCATACAGTTTTGCTTCTCTCAACTTTTGCAGGACTTCCCTGACTAGTTCTATGTGTTGCTCCTTAGTCCGAGATACTAACAATATGTCATCTAAAAAAACAAAGACTCCCTTGTACAACAATGGATGCAACACTTCGTTGATTAATTGCATGAACGCGGCGCCTCCGCCGCACAAACCGAAAGGGAGCACACGATAATTGAATAATCCGAATGCACAGGAGAAGGCCGTCTTCCACCTGTCCTCTGGTTTAATCTGCAATTTATGGTACGCTTCAATTAAGTCCAATTTAGTGAATATCTGTCCCTCCGATAACTGGGCGATCAAGTCCTTCACTAAAGGTAGGGGGTATTTATTTCCAGAACTGATTGCATTCAGGCCCCTGTAGTCAATGCAGAGCCTCAGCGTTTGGTCCTTTTTGCGCCTGAACAACACAGGCGCCCCTAGAGGGGAATTTGAAGGCTCTATGAAACCCCTCGCTAGGTTTTTATCAATGTATTTTCTCAGTTCCTCCTTTTCCCTAGCCGACATTGGGTATATTTTTGCCTTAGGAAGCTCTGCTCCTGGGACTAGCTCTATCTTCACTTCAACTCTCCGCTTCGGTGGGAAACTGTCTGCTTCCTTCTCATCAAATACGTCCACAAAATCCCGATACTCTGGGGGTAATTTATCTGCCAGTTCTGCTATCCTGATAGAGTCTTCCTCCCCCCTTTTCCCCGGCTCCCTTTCCACTTCCTGGCTCCCTCCTTCCAACTTCATCCTGAAGATCATGCTCTTATCCTCCCAGTTGATTTGCGGGTTGGCCTGCCCCAGCCATGGCATGCCTAGTATAACATTATAGCTGGCTATTTGTGATATCACAAATGACACCTTTCCTTCCCAACTCCCTATCTTACACTTTACATCTTCGGCACTGTACTTAGCTAATGATCCCGATGCTGTGGATCCGTCCAACTGCGAAAAAGCTATTGGGGATTCTAGGTTCGTTCTTTCGCATCCCAATCCCTCGGCTAATTCAGGGGAGATGATGTTCCTGGAACATCCACAATCCACAAATGCTTTGCAGGTTGCTTGTTTGCTGCCACTTTCCAGCTGAATGGGGACCACTATCATGGCTTTGTCCTGACTTACCAACCCCCCCGAGTGGTGCCTCATCGGTGGTTCTTCCTCGGCGCGTTTCCCTGCCACGGCTCTTGGTTTGGGCGGGCCTCCGCCTTCCCCTTTTCTCTGCCAGCACTCGGCAGCCCTGTGGCCCAAACGGCCGCACACGAAGCAGCCCCTCCTGCTGGTGCTCACGTTCCCTGTCGGCTCCGTTCTCCTCCCGGCTGGGGTTGATCCCTCCTTCCGGCTCCCCTCTTTCATCTGCGGCCGCTGCTGTAGCCCTCCTCGGTGCCTCCTCGCCTGGGCCAGCGATGTCTCGATGCGCCCCGCCAGCTGAATCCATCCGCGCAGTGTGTCAGGCTCATCACGATGCACCGCCCAGGAGAGGATCTCCCGCCTGAGCCCCTCTTTGAAGAGTTCTATCTTTGTCACTGCAGACCATTCCGGCACCTTTTCAGCGAGGCATTGGAACTCCTCCGCATACTCAGATACCGACCTCTGCCCCTGGGAGACGGTCTTCAACTCCTCCCTCGCCCGGATCTGCTCCAGTGGATCTCGGAAACGGGTCTCCAGGGCCCCCATAAAGCGTCGGAGTGACCCCAGACATGGGTCGCGCCGCGCGTGTAGTTGAACGTACCAGCTGGCCGCTCCCCTCTTCAACACTGCACCAATGGCCCGTACCCGGCTGGATTCCGTTCTAAAAGTGTGGGCATTGTCCTCCATATAGCCCCTCACCGTGGTCAGGAAAAAATCCAGTTCAGAGGACTCTCCCCCAAACTCGATCCTTAGTTCCTCCCGTCTCGGTAGGGGTCCCTGTGGTGGCAATCCCCAATTCTCCGCCCGTCGCAAGCCCCCTTGCGGGCCAGTGGGCCCCGCTGCTGCTTCCCTTTGTCCTGTGCCACGCCCGGCATTCGCCAGGGGCACCAGGGTCTCAGTTGGGAGCGTAGCCGGGATTCTCGGAGGCTTTTCCCCTTCGTCGTCACTCTCCTCCACCCGCGTCAGGCTCGTTTGGATCTTGGGCCGGGCACCGGGCTCCTTTCGCATTTCCCTTCCCTTCGGTGCTGGGAGGTCTGCAAAGCCCTGGCTGCTTCCCATGCTCACGTCCCACATTGAGCTAGCCCGGAGTTCCCTTCCTCGCTCCGGCTCCGCCAAAACCGCCAGGCGCTCCATCGCCCTCGACATCACTGCCAGGGTGGTCTCCATCGCCGACATCCTCTCCTCCAGAAACACCATCTTTTGCGGGCCTGGGGAAGGTGAACCTTCCTCTCCTCCGGTGCTATCTCCCCGCACCACTCCGCGCCTCTGGGTTACCCCATTCGGCTGGGCATAAGCGGTGGATGACGCCAGGGCCGCCAGCTGGTGGAACTCAGCGTCCGTCTCGGGAGTGGCCCTTTCCGACCTTCCTCCTCCGGCGCCCAAGAGCTCTTCATCCTCCACTTGCATGTTACACCTCACCGCTACAGCGGGATGGTGTCCGTATTCTTGGCTTAGTGTCAGCTCACCACAGCCGCTCCTGAATGAACACACGAGACTCTCTGTGGTATCACCAGGAACTTTTACTGTAGGAAACATGAACATCAGAAAAGCCAAGAATGGGAGGCTCCGGCCAACCCTCCTTTATATACCCTCCCCCTCATTTGAACAGTCTCTTCCCGCTCAGTAAAACCCCACGCAAATTCCCCGCCAAGTCCATCAGCCGTTTCTCCTCCGAGTCCTGGGACGCAGGTGTCTTATCAATGTCAGTGACCCTGAAACTCAGAGCCACATCCAGGCTCTAGTAGCAGGGTTCTGACAGATGTCTCCACTGTTATACCTCATTTTTTGATCTTCTCTTTCCAAATAACTCGAATAGTGTTATGTTTACTCATCTTTGGGATGAAGATGTAAAATTTCTATCTTGCCTTATTGGTTGATTAAGCAACACTTCTCTACTGGGTTATGCTTTTATTGTGCAAGTATAAATTACTGTTTTAATAATGATGGATTGATTTGATCTTATTGATGGATTTGATGGCATTTGTGTATTATGTTGAGCAGGGGGCCTAAAAATATTTTAAAGGAAGCAGACTGAAAAAAGATTTTAAAAGAAAATCATTGGGGTTGCCCTAAGTCAACAGGCAACATGCACACATTATCTTAAATATAATATTGTAATAGAAGGAAAACTGCATAAATTAGTAAAAGGCCATACATTATGTTTTGTTTTACTTTACTTGATTTCAGTAGATTAAGCCAGATGTAGAGGTGGAATTGACTCATTGAGATCCAGGGGTCTCCATTTTGCCACAAATTATGTATCTCATTGATTTCAGTGCATCAATTCTAGGGACGAACAGCTGCAAAGGGACCAGAACCATTTTTTAACCCATAACCCACCTGTGGTATCCATGCCCAGCACACCAAAAATCTCTGTTTATCTTTTCTCTTTCAAAATGGAAACCAAGAGGGATGATATGTTACTGCCTACTGCCACTTGGGATGGAAAATGCAGAGAAATAAAGGTATTTGAGATTTGGAGCGGGGGGGGGGGGGGGGTTAGAGCTGAAGGACTTTAAAAAATATTTGCGCTCACTGCTATACTGCTTTTCTTCTTTAATTTTTCTCTCATTATGATGTACTAGCTGTGCCCGGCCACGCGTTGCTGTGGCGAAGTCTGGTGGTATGGAAAATAAAGTATTGACAAATTGGTGGTAGTTAAGGTAAAGGGTAAAGGTTTTCCCCTGACGTTAAGTCCAGTCGTGTCCGACTCTGGGGGTTGGTCCTCATCTCCATTTCTAAACCGAAGAGCTGGCGTTGTCCGTAGAGTCCTCCAAAGTCATGTGGCCGGCATGACTTCATGGAGCGCCGTTACCTTCCCGCCGGAGCAGTACCTATTCATCTACTCTCCTTTGTGAGGCCTAACTCTGCCTGTCCCCTGGGCTGAGTGCGTTGCTAGGAGACCAAGTGGGCGGAGCTTAGCCTTCTAACTGGCAGCAGTTGGATAAAAACAATTATTCCTCTCCCTCTAATTAGGACTTTATTTTTATTTTCTTTTTGTTGTATGAACGTAGAGGAATGGATGACGGGATGTGCTGCCAAGTTTAGTGTTTCTGGGATGTGTAGTTTTGTTGTTTTGTCCTAGGCCAAAATTTCATTACCCTTTTATATATATAGATTTATTGTGTAATGCAATACAAATTTTTAATAAGATCCCAAAAACCACAGCACAATTAAGAGTTCTTTGTGAGACATTATTACAGATTTGAAAGACATTATTACAGAGTTGATCCAGTAGAGTGCAGCAGAGATCAAGGAATAATAAGCAATACCTGAATTATGTCAGGGCACAGAGATCAGAAACAGAACCACTAATTAAGTTATTTTTTGTTAGAAGCTTCTTCCTTTCCGCTACCATTTATCAATATGCATACTCCAGTATTTCAATTTTAACTGTTGTTCTTTCCTTGGAAATTATGGATTTTCATTTAACTACTGCCTTGAAAAGAAAGAGACCCCTTGATGTTTTTTTAAATCTATCAAAGTAGAATCAGTGAAGGAAACGCATCTGAAAGAGCAGAAACTACACATCAAATTTTTAATTTTTTTTGAAATAGTGGAAATAATTCGGAATGAAAATAATGCCATTACAATGATTTAGCTATGTACAAATGTATAAAAAGGAACCCCTGATGGCGCAGCGTGTTAAAGCGCTGAGCGGCTGAATTTGCAGACCAAAAGGTCACATGTTCGAATTCAGGAAGCGGAGAGAGCGCCCACTGTTAGTTCCAGCTTCTGCCAACCTAGCAGTTCGAATACATGCAAATGTGAGTAGATCAATAGGTACCGCTCTGGCAGGAAGATAACGGCACTCCATGCCATCATGCCGGCCACATGACCTTGGAGATGTCTACAGATAATGCCAGCTCTTCAGCTTAGAAATGAAGATGAGCATCAATCCCCAGAGTCGGACGCAACTGGACTTAACGTCAGGGGAAACCTTTACCTACCTTTACTAAATGTATAAAGAGCAGCCATTATTGCTATGGGTTGGTGGCTTATTTTGCAAAGTAAGAGTAATCTATTTCATGATGATAAATTCAAGATCATTGGGTTCCCTTCCTGCCTCCTCCCCGCCATTTCCCTGTCAAGAGGAAATGAAATGTTCATCAAAAGAGACAAGCTGATGAAGAAACACAACCTACAAACTATCTACAGACCCACTAAGAAAATCCAACAAATACTATGTTCAGTGAAGGACAAGAGGGATCCTCTCACCTCTGCAGGAGTCTACCGTATACCATGCAGCTGTGGACAAGTCTACATAGGGACCACTAAACGCAGCATTGCCCAAACACGAATCAATCAACATGAAAGGCACTGCAGACTGATTCAACCAAAGAAGTCAGCCACAGCAGAGCACTTGATGAACCAACCTGGACACATCATATTATTTAAGAACACAGAAATGCTGGACCACTCTAACAACTATCATGTCATACTACACAGACAAGCCACTGAAATCCACAAGCATGTGGACTTTTTCAACAGAAAGGAGGAAACCTTGAAAATGAAGAAAATTTGGCTACCAGGATTTTAAAAAGCTCTAAAATCAGAACAGTAAATATGGAACAACACTCTGAAAACAGAGGAATTACAGACATGAATCAATTAGGGGCAGCTAACACCTCAGAACAAAGGATTTCCCCAGGCAGGAATGAAGCTTGCAAGGTTATTAATGCTAACCAAGGTGATTAATTACAACATTCGCACTGGCCTCCAATAGACAAAGAGTACTTTCCCTGGACCTTCCATGCTTAGTTTTTGCAATATACCTCACAATCTCTGAGGTTGCCTGCCATAGATGTGAGCGAAACCTCAGGAGAGAATGCTTCTGGAACATGGCCATGCAGCCCAGAAAACACACAACAACCCTGTGATTCCGCCCATGAAAGCCTTCAACAACACAACATGTATCTTTTCCATACTGCAATCTGATTTGCTGTAACACATCTCTGTTTTTCAGGCAAAAAAGTCAAATACAATCTTCCCTCACTTATTGCGGGGGTTACGTTCCAGGATCACCTGCGAAAAGTGAAAATCCACAAAGTAGGGACGCTATATTTGGATGCTATATAGGGACACTCCCGCCGCTGCCGCTGCCTTGTGAGGTAAAAACAAAGCTGCTTCAACCTCCTTCCTAAAAGTCTATCTTTCTCACAATGGGGGGGGGGGGGTAACACGTTGTGTAAGCCATCTTATTCTCTTATAGGAGGAATCTTTAAATTTTGGCAGCCCAGCCACCAAGAAGGCCCATGTTCAGAGCTGGCCCAAGGAAATTTTCAAGTGTAAGCGAAACAGGATTTTGGTCCCCCCCCCCCCCAAAAAAACCCCCCAATCACCGAGAAATAAAAGGTAGAAGGTAGAGGTGAATAGAACATAAATCGGCCGGCAGAACGTTGGATAAGCGAATATGTTGGATAATAAGGAGAGATTAAGAAAAAGCCTATTAAACATCAAAATAGGTTATGAGTTTACAAATTAAGCACCACAACATCATGTTATACAACAAATTTGACAGGAAAAGTAGTTACATGGGTAGTAATGCTATGTAGTAACTACAGTAGAGTCTCACTTATCCAGCACTCGCTTATCCAACGTTCTGGATTATCCAACACATTTTTGTAGTCAATGTTTTCAATACATTGTGATATTTTGGTGCTAAATTCATAAATACATTAATCACCTGGGTGATCAGCGGCCGCGTCCAGGAAGTAAGGAAGAATTGGGCGATCTGTGCTGTGAGCGTGTGCACAGCACAGATAGGCCATTTTGCTCTTACTTCCTAGACTAAGGGCAAAATGGCCTATCTGTGCTCTGTGCATGCACACAGCACAGATCGCCCAATTCTCCCTTACTTCCTGGGTGCGGCCGCCAATTGCCCGGGCGATCAGCGGCCGCGTCCAGGAAGTAAGGGCAAATTGGCCGATCTGTGCTCTGCGCATGCGCACAGCACAGATAGGCCATTTTTCCCTTAGTTCCTGGATGCAGGCGCAGATCGCCCGGGTGATCTGCGCCTGCGTCTAGGAACTAAGGGAAAAATGGACGATCTGTGCTGTGTAGTTTGGCGCGGGCGCGAGGGATTGAAGCCCCGCGCCGACGCCTCGACAGCGCCCCTAGCAGCCAGCGCCCGAGGCCGCCGCTTAATCAGCCTCATATGTTCAACCGGCCCTGCCCATGTTCCTGAGATGTCTGCAAAGGTGTTGAGAACAAAAGAAAGGAGGCCGAGATTGTGACCACAGTATCCCCTGAATGTGGATTGGAACCAAACGCAGAAATTGCAGTATCCATGGCTACACAGCCTCCAGAAAATGCATTTTCCTTAATCAATCTGCTATGTCCTTTTGGGATCAGCACTAGGTCATGGTAGGCCACAGAAAATGAGAACAAAGGTGGCAGAAAGTGAGAGTCCTCATGGAAATGATGTGGTTTCCTCATTTAGGGGAGTCATTATTTACTACCTAACAAGCTGTGTTTTGGCATTTTTTATATAAAAGTGCTTCAGTGCTAGTGATGTCCTTACAATTGCTCCACATTTTCCAGTCCCAGTTTTGAGCCCTGCATGAGATATAGTCTCATTGGCTGGAGCACATTATGTGGCTTACTCCAGATTTTCTGGTGAGCTTTGTAATGCACCATTTCTCGCTTGATGTGCTGTGCAGTGTGCATTGGGCTGTGCATTTTGTGGGCACCTTTCCCTCGAGCCAGCTTCGAACTGCATTATATGGTCTGTCTAGAAGGATCTCCAGTGGTCATCTCTGTTTTCACAATAAAGTACTGGCTAGGTACAGGATATTATCAATTCCAGGGTAAAGGTTTTCCCCTAACATTAAGTCTAATTGTGTCCAATGTTCGGGGTTGGTACTCATCTCCATTTCTAAGCCGAAGTAGACACCTCCAAGGTCACATGGCCAGCATGACTGCATGGAGCGCTTTTACCTTCCCGCTAGAGCGGTACCTATTGATCTACTCACATTTACATGTTTTTGAACTGCTAGGTTGGCTTAAGCTGGAACTGACAGCAAGAACTCACGCTGCTCCCCAGATTCGAACCGCCAACCTTTCGGTCTGCAAATTCAGCAGCTCAGAGGTTTAACCCTCCACACCACCGGGGACTCATCAAACCCAATATTAATGTATTTCTAAAATATTGACATGTAAATTGAACTGAGTCTGCTTGGCATAAGGCTAACAATACTTTGATTATTCTTTTCCTGCATGGTAGAGGATTGGACTGGATGGCCCATGTGGTCTCTTTCAATTTTATGATTCTATGTTTCTAATAGGATTCAAGGTCATGGATTTGTCAATTAAGTTTGTCCTCAGGACTCCACTTGTCAAATATCAGTGTGCTGGAAGAAGCAAGGACCACCAGCATTGAAGCGATGCTCCTACGCCATCGACTCCACTGGACTGGCCACGTTGTCCAAATACTTGATCACCATCTCCCAAAGCAGTTACTATACTCCCAACTCAAGAATGGAAAACATAAAGTTGGTGTACAGGGAAAGAGATTTAAAAATGGGCTCAAAGCCAACCTTAACTGTGGCATAGACATCAAGAACTGGGAAGCCCTGGCCCTTGAGCACTCTTATTGGAGGTCAGCTGTTACCAGCAGTGCTGCAGAATTCGAAAAGGCACTAATGGAGGGCTTAACGGAGAAACATGCCAAGAGGAAGGCACATCAAGCCAACCCTGACCGGGACCGCCTTCCGTCTGGAAACTGATGTCTTCACTGCAGAAGAACATGTGGGTCAAAAATAGGTCTCCACAGCCACCTACATATCCACCACCAAGACACTACACTTGGGAGGACCATCATCCTCGAGCTACGAGGGATCGCCTAAGTAGGACTCTACTTCATTCAGTGATTTACTATAATGATTAAGACTGCTTCATTTAAAGTAGTCTTTTTCTTTTAAAATATTTTTAATAGAGATTTCAAATATTTTGCTCTCCATGGGAAAAGTCCCTAGTCCAATCTGTAATCAACATTCTAAAGATAAAACTTCAGTTCCATAAGTCAAACTCTGAACATATTCACTTCACACATTATAATAATAAATAATAAAACTTTATTTATACCCCGCCACCATCTCCCCAATGGGGACTCGGGGCGGCTAACATGGGGCCATGCCCAGAGCAATACAACATAATAAAATATAAAAACAACATATCATAACACCATTTAAAATACAATAGATAATAATAAACAGAACATTGTCAAGCATGGTGATGTCTTGATCCAACATTTAATACTGAACTATTTCATTTGGCCCAGCTAGAAGAAACACATCAAGATCTAGAAATGCACATTACTTAGATCTGTTTACATAGTATCCCAACAGAAGAAAGGATGTATTGAAAATTGATGACAGGAAAGCCTTGATGTGTCCCAGTTTTCAAAGGCACATAACAGCAAACTTGCTCGTGCATGCATATTTGTGTGGTTTGTGTTTTTTTCCCTTCCCCTTTTCACTTCTGGTAAATTGTTGCTTCAGTGACTGATTGCAGATTTAGACCTTTTCAATAATCTATGACAGGGTAAAAGCCTAAGTGACCTCAGGTGAAAGAGACTGGTTACTGCTGGGAGATATATTTGTTCAATAAATCTTCATTTCAACAGCTGGGTTGCTTTAACATTGCCAGCACTTACATCACCTGTTAAACATGCTGCATTGGGTCTGGAAAGCCCTTTTTTTTGTCTTAAGGAGAATTCCACAATGCTGGTGTGTCCTCCTCTTCCTGTCAATTTCAGCATATGATATATTATATAAAGTGTTGAGTTAAATTGTTTCGAAGCCTTAACAGGAAGCAGAGAGACTCATTTTGGGGCATTATTACATAGTAGCACCTTCAAGAATTCCAATGTAAAATCATTAGGGAACCACACTTCACTTACAGTTTGCATTATAATTTTTCCCTCCTTGCTGCCATTTGAGCTCTCTGTATTAGCCTGAAAGCAGAAGTGACTGGGAGAAAACCACGTCATTTTGATGAAAAAAAGTATCTCCAAAATTGCTCTACAAATTCCAAAATCAGAAGCATGTTGTAGATGTCCAGTTGCAGTGTGACTCGAAATGGAAAGCATATTACTGTCAGCCCCAAAGAGAAGACCGAAGGCCGGAAACGTTTCCCTTGTTTTTCCTAAAATATCGAGAGCATGTTGTAGATGTCCAGTTGCAGTGTGACCTGAAATGGAAAGCATATTATTGTCATCCCCAGAAGACTGAAGGCTGGAACCATTTCCCTTGCTTTTCCTAAAATATCGAGAGTGCCAAATATTTTCCTTTGCTTTGGGCAATTTTGTATTTCACCTTTTAAAAAGATGTTTAAAAGACAGCCCTTTGATATGCCAGATAGCTTTATAACAATGATTTTGAGCACTGTAGTAATGCTTTAGCTTTCTTCCAACACATTCCTGCCCATCTAGGAACCAAATTACATGACAAAAGCCAAAATTGAGGAAAAAGCACTTACTACCTGCCCATAGTGATAGTATAATAAATCTCCTTTGTACCATGGCAGGCTGTTCATTCATCTAATCCAGTGGTTCTCAACCTGTGGGTCTCCCAGGTGTTTTGGCCTACAACTCCCAGAAATCCCAGCCAGTTTACCAGTTGTTAAAGCCAAAACATCTGGGGACCCACAGGTTGAGAACCACTGATCTAATCCAATGTTTTCCTTAATCTGGCTTTCCAGGTGTTTTGGACTTCAGTATCCTTGATCATAGGCCAAAGCAGCTACCACTTTTAGGTGCTGAAGTCCAAAACATCTGGAGGACTAGAGTTTGGGAATCACTGATCTAATCCAACATATGACTGGAAGCTGCTCTTCAGGATTCAAAAAAGTGGTTTTTCTCATATCTGCTATGTAGACCTTCAAAAAAGTAAAATCCAAACTCTTTGTTTGTATCAGCCATCTGACCTAGCAGGTTATGCATTGTAAAGACTCACAAAGCAACAAGAAATATAATGAGAGAGTTACACGAAAAAATATGAGGGAAATTACATCAGTATGAGATCTTTATAGGGAGGACATGTCTGAGTTTCTGTGGTTACCATCACTCATTGATACCTCACATTTAAAACCTTTGTAATTCAACAGAGGGCACGTAGTCATTTAACTTTCAGTGTTGAATTTCAATGCAAAATTTCAAACAAGGGACTTCCTAGAAGCAGAAGTAGGGTCCTGCCATAATTTATTGAAAAGTAATCTTTTAAAGGGACTAGAAAACATTAGAGAGCTTTTTGAGGCACTAAGAAATTTAAACACAGTTTAAAACAAAGTTAAAACAAATTAAAGGCATTTTAAAAGAACAGTGAAATTAAAACAATATAGCACTTTCACAAAAGCCCCTTTAAAATGGCAGATGGGAATGAATGGGATTTACTATTCTTCGGAAATTGTAGAATTAATGCCGTTTGATCCAATGTTGTGGAATCTAGGGAGCTCTAGTTTGGTGAGGCATTGACATTCTTTGGCAGAGAATGCTAAAGACCTTGTAAAACAACAACTATTATTCCATATCATTGAGCCATGGCAGTTAAAGTGGGGTCAAACTGCATCAAGTCTACAGTGGAGATGCACCCTGAGTTTTCCTACCCACAACAGGCAAAGTAAATAACAGTTTCCTCCACATTAACTTACTGAACATGCATGCACAACAAAACAGATCTAAAAGGGGAAACTAGTAAAATTTGCTAAGCAGTTACTTTTACAAAAATGTAGATACAGATATTTGGATAACAAAATGGAAATCATAAGAAAGGTGGGAACAAGTGAAATAAAAAAAAACCAACACATTTTGGAAGAAGTTCTCAAATAGTCTCTAGAATGTTCAATATATTTTTGTATTTCTGCCTAAGATGTCTTTAATCACTTTGGTATGCACACAAATACTGATATTGATCTTCAAGTATCTGCATACAAGTTTTTTTGGCTCTGTTCTGCCCATGCTATCTTAACTATTTGGAAAGTGAACTGGCTGCACAGGGAACAGATCGGAGACTATATAGTTGAATCAAACAATCATTTATTGTTGTTTATTCGACCAGTCGCTCCCTACTCTTGGTGACCTGTCGGCTGTCACTACCCCCAGCTCCTTCAAGGTCAAGCCAGTCCCTTCAAGGATGCCATCCATCCACCTTGCCCTTGGTCGGCCCCTCTTCCTTTTTCCTTCCATCTTCCCCAGCATCATGATCTTCTCCAAGCTTTCCTGTCTTCTCATTATGTGGACAAAGTACTTCATCTTTGCCTCTAATATCCTTCCCTCCAGTGAGCAGTCGGGCATTATTTCCTGGAGTATGGACTGGTTGGATCTTTTTGTGGTCCAAGGCACTCTCAGAATTTTCCTCCAGCACCACAGTTCAAAAGTGTCTATCTTCCTTCGCTCAACCTTCCTTATGATCCAGCTCCCGCATCCATAGGTTACATAAGTTATTAACTGAGAAGAATTTTAGATTTTCTCTCCTCCCGAGTCTTTAATTAAATAAAGTCTTTATGAGGAGAGGTAAAGTCTTTGAGAGATAGACATAGTTCTGGCTGAACTGAGACAAATTTTTATTTCTTCTTATTATCCCTTTCTTGTCTCTTTCAACAGTCTCTAAGATGGTCCCAAAATTTACCACCAACTGAACTTGAATACAGTTCCAACTGGATGTGCTATTTTGTAGACCAGGGGTCACCAAGCTAAGGCCCGGGGGCCACATGCGGCCCATCGAAGCCATTTATCCAACCCCCGCGGCGGCGGCTCCCTTCTCCTCCATTGAGGAAGGCATGTGCGGAGCAAGGGAGGAGGGAAAGGCCTTTCCCTCCTCCTCTCTCACCTGGTGCATGCCTTCCAAAGCTTTGCTTGTTTATAATGATATTTTAATTATTATTTAATTAATAATTAATTATTAAGGGGTACTTTCCTAGTGCTTTTGGTGCACAGTCAGAAGGGAGTTGGACTAAATGGCCCAAGGGGTCTCTTCCAAATCTCATTATTATTATTATTATTATTATTATTATTATTATTATTATTATTATTATTATTATTATTATGACACAGCAAACAAGATAGATATGCTGGATTTCGTATCACAAAATCACAAGTCGAACACTTCCCAAGTGTCTAGGACTGTGTGATGTATTTTTGGATGATGCGCGCAGATCCCAGCAGGGTGGCCTTTTGCAGTTGACAGATTGTAATTATTATTATTATTATTATTATTATTATTATTATTATTATTATTGACACAAAGACACAGTATAACACAGAAAACAAGATATATATGCTGGATTTTGTATCACAAAATCCCAAGTCAAACGCTTCCTAAGTCTTTAGGACTGTGTGATGTATTGTTGTTGTTGTTGTTGTTGTTGTTATTATTATTATTATTATTATTATTATTATTAACAACATTGAGGCCAGGTGGCCATCTCTTAGGGGTGCTTTACTTGTGCTTTTGGTGCACAAAGGCAGAAAGGGGTTGGACTAAATGGCCCAAGGGGTCTCTTCCAACCCTCTTTATTATTTTTATTATGATTATGATTATTATTAACATTGAGGCTGTATTTGTTCCTGTTTTGTTTTTGTTTTTTTACTTCAAAATAAGATATGTGCCGTGTGCATAGGAATTTGTTCATAGTTTTTTGTTTTTTTTAAAAAAACCTATATTCTGGCCCTCCAACGGTCTGAGGGACCATGAACTGGTCCCCTGTTTAAAAAGTTTGGGGATCCCTGTTGTAGACCCTCCAACCTTCCTCTCTTTTCACCTTCCAGTCATGAAAAAAGTGGACTCATCCAAGAACAGAAGTGCCTTGCTTGAGGCTCTGCCCCTGAGGAGATTTTTAAAGGAGCAGGGCAATGGAGCTTTCAAATGCAAAGAGGCTATCTAGACTGACCCCCGTACATAAAATATTAATCCTTCTAACTAAAAAGGTCTTAGCTAGGGGTAAACAGTGAGGATCTTCATGGGGCATGACAGGCTCATTGCCCAGAATGTGGGGTAAAGGCATTTCTTGTTAAAGCATTTTAAGGCCCAAGGAACTGTATAGGATGTGGATCATCATGAACATCATGTATCAGGATAGTGGCCAGTACAAGATGAATGCATTTGCATGCTTGTTTGTGTAGACAGGTCCCCATTTGATCTGGTCTTTCATTTTGTAGTGACTTCAGCTAGGACCATGGATAAGGAGGTCTGTGCTCAGTGAGCTAAGATCAGCCAGGACAGAGAATAAGCACTCTGGAATGAAGGCAAAGCTACGAAGATTTATTGCAATTTGGCCAAATAGGATGCAGGTAGAAGCAATATGCTTCAAAAGGTACAAGCACAAATTAACTGAAAAACATCAGACATTTTATGCAGTTTTGGCAGCTATTCAGACTTCCTACTTCCTCCTTTGATTGATTGATTGAAATGCAAGGCTGGCTTGGATCCACACAGGGATTGGGTGGAGGTTCCCTCAATGTTACAGGAAGAGGGAGGAGATTCCCTATGGCGGGGAAGGAGAACGGCTCATGGTTGAATAGTTTGAAGGATCCAATTCATTGCAGAGGAAGTGGTGACATGGGTATGCAGATGATTCCTTGATTAACACAAGTGTTCTGTTCCATATGAGACAGAGGTGCAAGACCTGGAAAACAAGAATCAAAAGACAAAGAGTAACAGTTCCAAATAATCAGGGGCTTGGCTGGCCATTAAGAAAATTAATGAATTCATGTTTGTTGAGACTTCTCTTTCATGGGAGTGACACAAAATATTAATTTGATACATTTATTAAAGAGTTGGAGCCCCGGTGGCGAAGTGCATTAAAGCACTGAGCTGGAGACCGAAAGGTCCCAGGTTCAAACCCTGGGAGCGGTGTGAGCAGCTGCTGTTAGCTCCAGCTCCTGCCAACCTAGCAGTTCGAAACATACCAATGTGAGTAGATCAATAGGTACCGCTCTGGCGGGAAGGTAATGGCGCGCCATGCAGTCATGCCGGCCACATGACCTTGGAGGTGTATACGGACAACGCCGGCTCTTCGGCTTAGAAATGGAAATGAGCACCAACCCCCAGAGTCAGACATGACTGGACTTAACGTCAGGGGAAAAACTTTACATTATTAAAGAGTTAGATTTAATAGTTTTAGGATATAGCTGCTGCTAGGTCCTTCCAGACATTTCGCCTGACATTTTGCAACTTTGTTTAAAAATAAAGAAAAAAAATCATATTTCTAGTTTGCATTCTCTTCATTGCACATAAACTTTTGGGGAGGGGGTGCCATGGCCCAATAACAATTTCATGTGTTAATATTGAAAACTTTAAATAAAAGGTATGCTGAAACATGTTGGATTGTTATTTATTTTTGTTGAGAGATTCTCAGGCTCTCTGGCACTTATTTGAGTTATTCACCATTTTATATAAGGGACACCATTTTACTATTTATTTATTTATTTATTTATTTCCATCATTTCTATGCAGCCCTTCTCACCCGAAGGGACTCAGGGCGGCTCACAATCTGGCAAAATTCAGTGCCGGTACACAGTACAAAAATAAAACATAAGCAATTAAAACAATCAATTTAGTATAATTCAATAAATACATTTAAAACAGTACAATAAAAATACTTAATCCATTCGTCCACATAAACCTTACACGTAAACCTTAATCAGGACCGAGTTAAAGCCAACATAATTCATTCATTAAACGCTTGTTCGCAAAGCCAGGTCTTCGCCATTGTATATAATGGGACACGAGTATCCATTGTATCCATGGATTTTGGTATCTTGGAACCAACCTCTGGTAAATATCGAGATCCATGGACATTCTTATCTCTAAAGATCCGTTTATGTATGGAAGAATGTTACCAAATGGTCACAAGATGGCAGTGTTTTTGGGCATTGCCTCAATAATGAGTTCAGATACAATATTTCTAAGTGTTTTCTGATGCCTATCTCAAAGAACTGTATTGATCAAAATGACTTAAGATACAGCATGATCATTGCAATATATGAAAAGGACATTCCATCAACAGTATGCCAGGGAAGTGAGATGCATGGATGCTGGCTAATTTGCTGTAATTACATTAGATTGGAGCTCAGTTTGGGTTTAGGCTTTTAGGTTTCTGATATGCATAAATCTAAAAACATTCTTGATGCAGTGTTGTGTAAATGATTATATTACAGGAAGGAGATCTTCTGGAAACTTAAGGAGCAGAGACACAAAGAAGATAAAAAATGAAGGAACAATATACCCAGTGAGATTTTTCAGGTATCTCACTGACACCAAGTTAATGAAATGTATTTGATGCAAGGAAATATAATGATTAGATGTGCCATTTTGAATCTAAAAAGAGCACCATGACCTCTTCATTCAATAATGATTTTCATCTGAAGAGCACTATTTTTGTTTTTAAAGCAAGCAGCTATATTCCCTTCTATTGCATAGTTTGCACTATTTCATTTTATTTCATCCTAAATTTGTCATTCTATGTTGTAGCATATGCTGTCCCAAAGGCATCAGAGCAAGATATAGCATTTAAAGGAGATCATAAAATAAGAAATATACTATCTAAACTTACACAAAACATTTTTACTGTCAAACGCTAAGTGCCATCTAAAATAAAATGGTTGTATGTGACTCCTTTTAAATGCATTCTGAATCTTTAGGGAAGGGTTTTTCTTGAATGATAGAATCGCTATCAGGAAACTGCCTATAAGTCTTCCCTTTTTTATTAGGAGAAAAAAAAATAATTTTAAGAAATATTCATTTGTTGACATCAAATCTTGTCTTTACAATATGATGTTCATCATGCAGAAAAATTGGCTAGGAAATTTAAAGTCTCACTTCAGCACATATATATCTATTTTCTTTTTGCTCTCTTTATGGAATTTGGCTATGTAAGACATGTTAGCCAACACACATGACATTACATCAGTGACACAATACTCTCTGCCTTACTCTTCACTGTAGAGGTTGTTCCTTTATCTTCTATCTTTTAATATTAAAAGTGTGCATTGGTCAATCTGTCTCAAAATCATTGTCCAGATATCTGAACTCCAAGGGATTGTTTAGTTTTAAATACTGCTTAACAAATTTTATAGTGGCTAACAGTACTACTGTATGTTGAATATCTGGTTCCTCAAGAGTAGGAGTGTCCTCCATACCAGGAAGTTCTACATTTCTTTTGGTTAGAATACCTTCACTTCTGGTCATTCTGACTAATAAAATGACATATATATTCTATTTCTGTGCACTTCAATGGACTACTGGAACAGTGAGATCCTACTCCTCTTATCACCTAGTGAAACTTGGCTGTTCCTGACTTCTCATATGTAAGCATGTGTTGTCTCTCCATACATAGATGTCACCAGCAAAGTTATGGTGAGGAGTTGCTGTTAGCAATGCAACATTGAGCCATGACTCTTAAATTGCTTTCAAGATGTATTGATTCTACAGTACAGATGTACCTAAGAAAACTCAATTTCCTGGTTCTCTATAAATGACCAACCACGTTCTTTGTATGATTAGTCAGAGAATATAAAAGCAGGGGTTTTTTCTCTTTTTTTCATATATAATTTTTATTAACAAGAAAAGAGTATTTTCAATACATAAAAAGTGGGGGAACAATATAAAATATAGAAAAGTAGGAAAGAAAAGAGTAAAGTAAAAAAAAATAGAAGATAGAAGATTTCCTTTATACATGAAAGTGGGGGAACAATAAATGTATAGGAAAGTGTGAAATACAAAAAATTTCTTTGTCAATCAAGTTTAACAGACTTACAAAATGGCAGCAGTAAACAGTTTTGGATCAGGTCTTTCAATGTTCAAAAAGAAAGAAAAATACAATAGGAAAGACATCAGGATTGGAAGGTAAATTACAGGATGGCAGATTGCCGTTAACCCCACAAACCAGGAATTGTTCTGCTCTATACTAATATTCTATTGGGGCCCCTGGTGGCACAGTGTGTTAAAGTGCTGAACTTGCGGACCGAAAGGTCCCAGGTTCAAATCCCGAGAGCTGCTTGAGCACCCGCTGTTAGCTCCAGCTCCTGCCCCTCAGAGTCGGTCATGACTGGACTTAACATCAGGGGAAACATTTACCTTTACCTATACTGATATTCTAGGGTGCATCTATATTGTAGAATCAATGCAGTTTGACACCACTCTAAGTGCCTTTGTTCAATGTTATGGAATCCTGGGATTGGCAGTTTGGTGAGGCACCAGCATTATTTGGCAGAGAAGGCTAAAGACCTAATAAAAAGATTCCATAGTATTGAGCCATGGCAGTTAAAGTCATGCCAAACTACATTAATTCTACAATGTAGATGTGCCTCTAGATATCAATTTGGAGTGACTTATTATCGAAGTGTGTTAAAGCGCTGAGCTGCTGAACTTGCAGACCGAAAGGTCCCAGGTTCAAATCCTGGGAGCGGCTTGAGCGCCCGCTGTTAGCTCCAGCTCCTGCCAACTTAGCAGTTCAAAACATGCCAATGTGAGTAGATCAATAGGTACAGCTCTGGCGGGAAGGTAATGGCGTTCCGTGCACATGACCTTGGAGCTTTGATTTCTAAACAGAGAAGGGAAGCCCAACAATTTATTTCTTTGAAAAATATTTCTTTTTCAAAAAAACAAAAACAAAAAAACAATAGGGGGGAGGAATAAGGGGGTTTTACACAAAGAATAAAGAAGAAAAGCCCCACATGTCCTCCCCAGCCAAACCCACCCCTACCACTTCAAAAAATTCCAGCCCATTCCCTTTATAAAAAATAAATAAAAATATGCTAAGCAGCCAGGCAAAAAATAAACTCAAATCTGTGCCCAGTGCCCTCACCAGCAAGGCAAGGAAGCTGCAAGGCAAGGCAAAAGGCAGGTCAAGGCAACCACCAAACAAATACATGAATGAAACCGATGAAACAAATACCGCACTCAACATTAGAATATAGCCATACAGATGTTCTTGGATTTTAACTCCCATCAGCCCTAGACAGCATAATCAATGGTGATAAATTTTAGAAGCTATCATTAATAATACAGGCAGTCTCCAGGTTACAAACATCTGACTTGCACATGACTCATAGAGACCTAATAAAATGATTCCATAGTATTGAGCCATGGCAGTTAAAGTCATGCCAAACTACATTAATTCTACAATGTAGATGTGCCTCTAGATATCAATTTGGAGTGACTTATTATCGAAGTGTGTTAAAGCGCTGAGCTGCTGAACTTGCAGACCGAAAGGTCCCAGGTTCAAATCCTGGGAGCGGCTTGAGCACCCGCCGTTAGCTCCAGCTCCTGCCAACTTAGCAGTTCGAAAACATGCCAATGTGAGTAGATCAATAGGTACAGCTCTGGTGGGAAGGTAATGGCGTTCCGTGCAGTCATGCCGGCCACATGACCTTGGAGGTGTCTACGGACAATGCTGGCTCTTTGGCTTAGAAATGGAGATGAGCACCAACCCCCAGAGTCAGACATGACTGGACTTAACATCAGGGGAAACCTTTACCTTTTATTATTGGATAAGCTGACTGTGTCAAGGAGCCTCCGGTGGCCAAGGGGATAAAAGCCTTGTGACTTGAAGGTTGGGTTGCTGACCTGAAAGCTGCCAGGTTTGAATCCCGCCCAGGGAGAGCGCGGATGAGCTCTCTATCAGCTCCAGCTCCATGCGGGGACATGAGAGAAGCCTCCCACAAGGATGGTAAAACATCAAAAACATCCGGGCGTCCCCTGGGCAACGTCCTTGCAGACAGCCAATTCTCTCACTCCAGAAGCAACTTCGGGTTGCTCCTGATAAGAAAAAAAAAGCTGACTGAGTATTGGCTTGTCTTCTCAAATGCTATCTGCTTGACGTTGCCTGTCTTAGGAGAAAATGCATTAAGTTGTTTTGGAATTAGTTGCTCATTCCTCAGTTCCCAAAAGATACTCCTTGAAAAAAGAAATCTGGGAAAGCCTTCTGGTTGTAGCTGTTTTATATTTTAAAATATTTCAACTCATTTCCCCACTTAGTACAAAACAGAAACACTATTTATGAATGATGGCTGCGGCATGAACCAAAATTATTTTCTATTAAGACGTGCTCTCGTCATTCCTGGTCAGATGCCAAACTAAGCATTGTGGCCAGTGACAGTTTTAAGGTCTTATACCTCGGGGGGAAATGCTAAAGAAAGAACCGACTTATGCTGTTAGAAATGGTAGAATCCCATGAGTATATACACTTCCTTTCTAGGCCTGTTGTCCTCAGAAACCATAGCCTCTACATTACATCATTCCAATATACAATCTCACTTTGTCCTTACTGAACTCCCAACACACCTGGTGCGGTATAATATTTGTTGTTGCTCATTTTATGAACTACTATGGCAAGAAAGCTATGAATCCCTAATTATAGTGTAAACTGCTTCTCTGTTACAATACTTCCTGTCTTTTCCTCTTGGGAATTTGTAGGATTTTCACTGAGGAAAGCATATGGTGTGTGTATATGTACATATGTGTGCGCACGTGTGTGCTTTTTCTATGCCTTATAACAAATTTCCTTCCCTCTGGAACTCTTCACACTGATCCTAGCCTGTTTATGATGGTATTAGAAAATAAGCTTATCATCTCTCACTGAGGCAAGTAATTGAACGAGAGTATGAATATTGCAAGACTTTTCACATAAATAGCAACAAATTAGTGTACATTTCAGATTGGTCCCACCCTTGCATTTAAGCTGCTTTTCTATAATGTTTTTTCCAAGTAGTTAGTGGCTGTCTTTTTAATGCTGTATTGTTGTCAAGGCATTGTATAGCTGCCTTTTATGTAAAGTTGCCTTGAGTCCCCTTTGGGGTAGAGAAAGGCAGGATAGAAATATTGTAAATAAATAAAGAAATAAAGAAATACATAAAACACAGGACTATTACAATTATTAAACATTGACTGTGTACAGATCTAAAATACCTAACCTAAGGGCTTTACATTCTCTGCCTGGCGGTTTTATTTCCTCCATTTTCTATGCCGTAAGCCACTATATCTTCAACAGTCCTGTTCAAGTCTTGCAAACTCAGGACCATGGCTTCCTTGGTTAAGTCTATCTATCTGGAATGTTGCCTTCATCTTTCTTATTGCCTTCTATCATTCCAACCGTTCTTCTTTTCTAACAAGTTATGTTTTGTCAAAATACGTCCAAAATACAATGGTTATTTCATTTAGTCATCTTGGCTTCTATGGATTGTTCAGGCTGGATTTTCTCTTGCCTTTAACCCTCCTGATATCTGCAGCACATTTCAAATGAGTTCATTTTCTTACTAGTCTTCTTCACTGTTCAGATTTAACAATTATATATAGAATTTGGAGATTCAATCCCAACTTTAATATTCAATGACACATCTTTACATTTCAGTATCTTACATAATCCCTTCATAACTGGCATCTAAAGTCCTAGTCTTCTTTTGATTTCATGACACCATTTTCCACTCTAAATAATGACTGAGCCAAGAATTGGAAAATCTTTCACTGTTTTGATGCTGTCTTCATCTTTTTTTGACCACAAATTTATTACATACATTTAAGCATAGCACTTGACAGAAATTAAGTACATCTTAAGGCAAGAGCCACACTGAGTACTGGAGAGCAAGAATAGCTCCCAAACTCTTAGTTTGCACAGCTTCAAATGCTCCATCAATGTGTAACTCAAACCCATAAACATGGTTAAAAAACTTGGCTAGCAGATGATAATGCAGCCTTTTCCTTTCATTTAAAACAGAAGACAAATTCCTAAACAAACTAAGATAGTCTTCTGAACATTTTTGCTTAGTTATTTCAATATCCAATTCCAATCAATTTGCTCAGGAAGGCTGTGTGAAGGAAGATAGACACTTTTGAAGTGTGGTGTTGAAGGAAAATTCTGAGAGTGCCTTGGACCACAAGAAGATCCAACCAGTCTATACTCCAGGAAATAAACCCCGACTACTCATTTGAGGGGAGGGGGGATATTAAAGGCAAAGATGAAGTACTTTGTCCACATAATGAGAAGACAGGAAAGCTTGGAGAAGATCATGATGCTGGGGAAGATGGAAGGAAAAAAGGAATAGGGGCCAACCAAGGACAAGATGGATGGATGGTGTCCTTGAAGTGACTGGCTTGACCTTGAAGGAGCTGGGGGTGGCCACGGCTGACAGGGAGCTCTGGCATGGACTGGTCCATGAGGTCACGAAAAGTCGGAAGTGACTGAACATTTCAATATCCAAAAGAGTGAAACTACTCCCTGATAGCAGTGTTCATTGATGGTGGGTGAGTGTGTGCATATGAATGAGAAAGGGACAGGAAGGGAGATGTTTGGGTAAATGCATCTTCAGGTAATTATTTATTTTGCGACCTTGCTCACCACAGAACTGCAAGAATGGTTTATGATCATTCTCTGTTTTGTTCTTCCCTTATGGTTTATGAGGGGAAGGAATTCACCAGAGGAGTCAGAAATAATATATACTATCTCATCACATTAGAGCATGGATCCACTTAAAATCTGGTTTCAGTCTCCTGTAGAATCCTGTGTTTTGTAATTGAGGACCAGGACATGTCCAACCTAAATTACAAACCCCAGAATTCTGCAGTAGATAGAAACCAGATTTAAAGTGGATTCATGCTCTAGTATGATGAGGTCTTTATAGTACTATTTTATGTTGTTTGGGTTCTCTTAATACGAGTAGCACAAAAAAAGCAAAGGAAAAAATGACTGGTACAAAATTGCTTCCATCTTAGACACTAGTTTATTGTATAACAAAAACAAACATCCCAAGCATAATTGTGACTCATATCCTCAGAGTTCCAATTCCCACGTTATTTTCACTTAATTTGAAAGCAGCACCTTTTGTTTATTGCTCAAAGACCAAAAGCAGAATCGGCTTGCCTCTGTCCTATCACCTTGAAATCCTGCATCAGATCCAAAACCTGGTAGAAATATTGTGAAACAAATGCTTTAAAAAAAAGCTTTACAAAGGTGAAATTTGCCATCATTGCTCTCCCTGTCTCTCTCTTGTTAGCTATCATATTTTAATATTATGTGCTCAGCAGTATCCTTTCTCCTTAAAGGATATCCTTTAAGGCTATCCTTAACAGCCTTCCAAATTAAACTTTAAGATTCCAGGAAAGTTCTAACAAATGTTTAAATCACTCAGAAGCTAAGGCAAATGAAAGGAAAATAGAGCTCTCTTTTTCAGGAGTTATACTGCATAGTAGCACTATTTTAATCTCTCACACCAAGAGTTATTTTGCAGGAATGCCATAGTGGCAAGAGCTGAAATAAGGCTAACATGAATAGATGACAAAAGGTAAAGGGCCCAAAAGAACAAGGGGGTCTTGGGGGCCTCTGCCCTTTTGGGGAACTCCGTTTGAGGCACTTTGGGTTTGTTCACCTAAAAGAACATTTAAATGTTGATCTTTATTTATTTATTGTTGCATGTCAATGGTTTTGCCTTGCTGTTACATTGGCCAACACACATTTTATTGCCTCAAATGTGCTTCCTTGCCTCAACTTTGGCCTCCTATCATTGTAAAGTTGATCTTTGTTTGTTTACTGTTGCACATGAATGGTTTTGCCTTGTTTTTACACTGGCTAACACACATTTTATTTGCCTCGAATGTGCTTCCTTGCCACAGTGAATGGATGAAACCAAGTAAGTTTACTTATTTACATTCTCTTTTACTAGGTGTCATTATTTTTATATATTATACGATATTTATTAAGTACAGTAGAGTCTCACTTATCCAAGCTAAATGGGCCGTCAGACCCTTGGATAAGTGAATATCTTGGATAATAAGGTGGGATTAAGGAAAAGCCTATTAAACATCAAATTAGATTATGATTTTACAAATTAAGCACCAAAACATCATATTATACAACAAATTTGACAGAAAAAGTAGTTCAATATGCAGTAATGATATATTGTAATTACTGTATTTACGAATTTAGCACCAAAATATCACGATATATTGAAAACATTGACTACAAAAATGCATTGGATAATCCAGAACCTTTGATAAGCAAGTCTTGGATAAGTGAGACTCTAATGTACATTTTCTTATTTAAATCAAAAAATGGGGAAGGGTGGGGGCGGGATTAATAACATTTCAATGGGAAATTCACTTTGAAATAAGAGTATTTTGAGTTAAGAGTTAGGTCATGCAATGTATTAAACTCTTAAGTCTCTTTTGAGTCTCCTTCAGGAGAGATAAAGAGGGGTATAAATAAATAAATACAACAATAATAATAATAATAATAAGAAGAAGAAGAATAAGAAGAAGAAGAAGAAGTCATCAAGGTATCACTGTACTCAGAGAAGCTTACTTTGCCATGCTTTTGCTGGATTCTTAGCTAGACATTTTGGCTTTCAATATTCATATCTATTGTACCACAATCTCCAGACAAATTGAGAGGGAAGGAAAGGTTGCCTCTCTATAATCTGCTGAAAGGAGAACAAAAATAAAAACAGTAGTGATCATTTAAGATTTAATCTTATCTTGACTCCTGATATCAAGGGTATGCTGAATTGAGTACTGTTATAATTAATGCACAGAAAGAAAGGAAACTACTGCTCCTAATTTCTTTTTTTGGCACGTCTCTTGAATCAAAGATTAAATTCCAATTTAGGAAGAAACATACCAGTAATCAAATGGAATAGGGACTACCTGAAAACCATACCAATTTGATCCAATTCAACGGTTTTCAAGCAAACAAAATCTACCAAACCTGCACGTCAGACCTCCCATTCAAAGCAATGTTTCCTCAAGCTAAACTTGATATTATTTCAGTTTAAAGCTTTTTGAGCAGTTAAATAGTATGTTATCCCACAACCAAACAATCCTGTGGGTTAGATATGGGAGTTAATCGAGTCTTCTCGCATATCCATTGCCACATCTAAGGCTTTCAATGTTCTCCAACATAAATCATTATAATTATTATAGAAGCCATTGAAATCCACAAGCATGTGGACAACTTCAACAGAAAGGAGGAAACCATGAAAATGAACAAAATCTGGCTACCAGTATTAAAAAACTCTAAAATCAAAACAGTAGATGGGAACCAACACTCTGAGGGCAGAGGACAGCTAATGACTGAACAAAGGATGCCCCCAGGCAAGAGACAAAACCTTTCCAGTGATTAACTGAAACATTAATGCTGGCTTCCCAGTGACAAAGCACTCTTGCCACAGCCTGGACTCTCCACAGATATATATTCTTTCCTTTCCTTGCCTAGTTTATCCATACCTCACAACCTCTGAGGATGCCTGCCATAGAAGTGGGCGAAACGTCAGGAGAAAATACTTCTGGAACATGGCCACACAGCCTGAAAGACATACAACAACCCTATTATTATTTTATTATGACACAGCAAACAAGATAGATATGCTGGATTTCATATCACAAAATCACAAGTCGAACACTTCCCAAGTGTCTAGGACTATGTGATGTATTTTTGGATGATGCGCGCAGATCCCAGCAGGGTGATAAATAATAATAATAATAATAATAATAATAATAATAATAATAATAATAAGTAGTAGTAGTAGTAGTAGTAGTGGTAGTAGTAGTAGTATCTATACTTCTACCCTGCCCTTCTTACCCCAAAGGGGACTGACAGCGGCTTACACATTGGACACTTGAGTGCCACATTGCAAAAACACAGTGTACATCATATTAAACAATAAACAAATAAAACATATACTGTACACACAATAAAATTGTTAAAACTGATAAAAACATTGCCCTAAACCCATAGTCGTCCTTCATGCTGCGGTATCCGTTTCAGAATCTGTATTGCACTATTGCCTTATTCTCTGAAAGTCTGGTTCCAGAGCTAGAACTTAACTTTCTTCCTGAAAACCAGGAGGGAGGTTGATGTTTATTTGTTCAGTCGCTTCCGACTCTTTGTGACCTCATGGACCAGCCCACACCAGAGCTCCCTGTCGGCTGTCACCACCACCAGTTTCTTCAAGTCAAATCAGTCACTTCAAGGGTACCATCTATCCATCTTGCCCTTGGTGGGCCCCTCTTCCTTTTTCCTTCCATTTTCCCCAACATCATTCTTTTCTCCAAGATTTCCTGTCTTCTCATTATGTGGCCAAAGTACTTCATCTTTGCCTCTAACATCCTTCCCTCCAGTGTCCACTTGGGCATTATTTCCTGGAGTATGGACTGGTTGGATCTTCTTGCAGTCCAAGGCACTCTCAGAATCTTCCTCCAACATCACATGGCAAGGGCTATTTTAAATAGACAACTCACACCTATAGTCCCAGACATCTGTCCCAAAGAACATATGGTCAATTTGCTAAGAGTAAAAATATTTAGTATAAAGCATACAGGCAGTCCCTGGGTTATGAACAAGACAGGTTCTCTAGATTTGTTCTAAAGTCGAATTTATATGTAGGTCAGATTAGATTCATTTTTTAAAGTGTACATCCAGTCTTTTTTATTTTTATTTTGGATAGCATAGCACAGAGAAAGGTTAATATCCCCGTAACATTTGCTGTGCTATCTGTGCCATTGTTCAAGAGATTTCACCTCACTTTCTGTCTCTGTGACAATTGGATTTTGAAAATTTTAGGTTGTCATGGAAACAAAGATTGGTGAGAAACCTTGAGTGGAGGCAACTTTTTCCCATGATAATTCTTTCAGGAGTGAATTTCCCTTCCTAGGGGTAGATTTCTCTCACTTCCTGTTGTCTCAGCCTTATTTGTAACAAGGAGTGGTATATAAGTTGGATTTTTGTAACTCAGGGACTGCCTGTATGTATGCTTCACATGAACATTAAAAAACCACTTTTTCTAACCTGAAATGCCTCCTTTCTGGCAAAGAACAGTATTAGGACTATTTTTATTATTACATTTGCAAGATTGTCTGCTGGTTTCCTGGTAAGTGGATCTGTTCTATTCAAGGTCTCTTTAAAAACATCATTTGCAATCTCCCTAAGTATAGGATTTTTCCAATAAGCTAGGTGGTCTATTGAAAAGGTTCAAATCCCAGTAAGGGGCAGTAATTCTCATAGAGATAAATTAAATGCCAAGCAACTGAGTGGGAACTTCAGCTTTGGAGAGAGTTTTAAAATATCAGGTTGTGTTTGATGAGTGTTAATCTTACTGCTTTCCTTTTATTTGGAAATATAAGACCCTGCTGAGTTTGTTAGTTCTATGGAGGTCAGCCAGAATTCTGGAGCTTCTAGGAATGCCCAATGAGAAAGCAGTGCGAGCTAAGGTTAGACATTTCTAGCAGTGCGAGCTAAGGTTAGAATATAGTAGTGGTGTGCATTTGTATGGAATTGCTGTTTGTTTTGTTTGTTTTCTATTATTTCGGCTCATTTTCAATTTTGCCTCCGCTTCCAAAAATGAGGCGCCTATCTGAATGGGATTTTCATTTCGCGTCTGAAAAAAACCAAAAATTTTCAGACCATTGGGAGAAAATAGTTATAGTTCTCATAAGGGCCAGTTTTAGAGAGAAACTGAAGGTTTGAATAGAGACAGGAACCCAAAAATGTCTTTGCTTTCAAAAATGTATGTAATTTATAACAAATAATAAGACTATCCTATTGTATTTGTTCTCTATAAAGCCCAAAGAAGAGGGAGGTCCAAGCCACAGGCAATACAGAGAGATAGGGAGAAAGAGGGCCAGTTATAGAGAGAGAGAGAGAGAGAGAGCTTTGATTTCTAAACAGAGAAAGGAAGCCCAACAATTTATTTCTTTGAAAAATATTTCTTTTTCAAAAACAAAAACAAAAAATAGGGGGTAGGAATAAGGGGGTTTTACACAAAGAATAAAGAAGAAAAGCTCCACATGTCATCCCCAGCCAAACCTACCCTTACCACTTCAAAAAATTCCAGCCCGTTCCCTTTATAAAAAATAAATAAAAATATGCCAAGCAGCCAGGCAAAAAATAAAACTCAAATCTGTGCCCAGTGCCCAGTGCCCTCACCAGTAAGGCAAGGAAGCTGCAAGGCAAGGCAAAAGACAAGTCAAGGCAACCACCAAACAAATACACGAATGAAACCGACGAAACAAATACGCACTCAACATTAGAATATAGCCATACAGATGTTCTTGGATTTTAACTCCCATCAGCCCTAGACAGCATAATCAATGGTGATAAATTTTAGAAGCTATCATTAATAATATAGGCAGTCCCCAAGTTACAAACATCTGACTTGCACATGACTCATAGTTAAGAATGGGGGTGAAAAAACAGGAAGTGAGAGAAATCTACCCCTCGGAAGGGAAATTCACTCCTGGGAGAGTTATCATCGGGAAAAGTGTTTCCACTGAATTTTTCTAACCAATGCTTGTTTCTACAACAGGTCAAATATTTCAAAAATCGGTTATCACAGGGACAGAAATTGAGGTGAAATCTTCTGAACAGGGGCACAGACAGAAAACAAACATCACGGGGGTGTTAACCCCTATGGTATCCAAAGCTAATATATATCTATATTTGGCTGGCATTGCACTTAAAATGCATCTGTTTCGACTTGTATACAAATTCAACTTAAGAACAAACCTATAGAACCTATCTTGTTTGTAACTGGGGTAATGCCTGTATCTGGAGGGATGCAGCGATTGCTTCATAGGGGAATTACATGTTTGAAGGTGTTCCCACATCACATGCACCACTCCACTTGAAAATCTCTCATGTGAAAGGTTAGTCTTCCCAAAATAGTAGCTTTTAATTTTTAAGGATTTTTTTTACCACTTCAACCCACTTTCAAATGAATAACCCCACCACCATGCACATTTATGATGTTATGGTCCAACAAGAACTGGCCTTCATGCCTTGCTACGGATTGCACTTAGAGCTCAATAGTATTAGCTTGTTGGAAGAAGTATGTGCATGTACAGGCTCTCAGATTCAATCCTTGGCATTTCTGGGTAGTCTTACAAAAAGGATCATGTCCCAAAGCTCTGAAGAAATCCTGCAAGTAGGAATGGAAAGAAAATTCCAATAATCAAAGAGGAAAAGAGAAAAGACCTTTTCTGGTGTCTAAAAATCCTGATAAGGATCTTTTTCAAGCCTCGGTCTCCTCCCACTCCCCAATGAATCCTCAGATAGATCAAGGCACACCTATTTCCTTTCCTGGGAGGATAGAGCTTTGTGTGGCCCACTGAGGAGGATCATTACTGGGCCAAGTTGTGGCACAGATGGTTAGTAGGCAGCAGCAATGAATCACTACTGACCAAAAAGTAATTGGTTTGAAGCCCACATCGGGATTAAGCTCCCAACCATTAATAGCCTAGCTTGCTGCCCACCTGAGCAGCTCAAAAACAGTTGCAGCTGTCAGTAGAGAATCTAGGTACCATTTAATGCGAGGAGGCTAATTTAACTTAATTTACGATACCATAAAACTGCTGGTGTGCAAAGAGCAATGAGGAAGTACTACCATCAAAAAGGACTCAGTGTCACAGTGGATGATGAAGCGGCAGCTCCCCCCGTGGCCAGAATTGAACATTACCTCATGAAGCCAGAAGCTGGAAAATGTTAAATTGCCTCTATTGTCTGTATGTATGTTGTATGTCTAATAATGGCATTGAATGTTTTCTATGTATATTTGCATTGTAATCCGCCCCGAGTCCTCTTCAGGGTGAGAAGAACAGAATATAAAATAAATAAATTACTGTGAAGTGAATTTTCATAGCCAGCATTCAAAGACAACATCTGCATCATTGCAAACTACATTAACAGATAACTGATGGTAACCTTTCTAATTCTTGCCTGCCTTCTCCTCTTATTCTTCATTTAGAGAGGTTGTGCTGTGTTGTTCTTCATTTGAAGGGTGGTAGGGTTCTGCTCTCTGCCTCCTATGCTTGAATATGAGATAAAATCCCCAATTTCTACTAACTCCCTAACTGCCTTTGCTGCCCCTCTTCCGTAGATGCACAAAAGTCAGTAGAAAGGGCAGGTGCTAAGAGTTTATTTATTAGCTTCTGGTTTCACAGAAACTTCCTTTTAACTTGCCATGGGAGAATGCGGACTCTCTAAATACACAAAAACTCAGTGAAGCCAGGCCCATGAGAAAGTGAAGAAGAATGTAGGAAAACCTTATTCTAAGCAAAGAACTACTATATTAGCAGTAGGCATTGTGTAGTCAAAACACTCCCTTTAGGAACTATTTAGAAAGTTAAAAAGTTCCCAAACAGTCATAAATCAGATTCAGTCAAGGATAAAATGAAACATAACATCCAAAATGAATCTAGCTAAACATTCCATCTTCTAATCATGATGCAATTGAAAATGTGGTCTTAAGAAGTTCGTTGGGAACATATGAAGTCTTGAATGAAAGAGAAACCTGCTTCCCAAGGAATGTCTGAATGAACAACACTTCTTGATCACTTTTCCACCAGTGCTAATAATCTCTCATGCCCATTCTGGACTAATAAACATCGGAAAACATTTGAGAATTATTCTGTGCAAAATTCACATGTGTATTGATTTCTCACATCTTCTGCGCAGCAGTGTTATTTTCTGCTCATAAAATGCTATTTTAGAGGCGATGATGTTCTGCATGTTCATTTAAATGGTGGTTGCTTGGTCTGAACACAGCTTATTTGTAAAATATTTTCTTGATTTTTCTGGGACTACCACTTTTCTGTCCCACTATGTGTGAGTTTTGCTACTCAATTCTATATTGTCTCACAGCCAAGAATAATGTGGGGTATTTATTTTAACATGGATGGAAACCAACTCTAATTCTACTTCAGCCATGTATTTCTTCTTGTGTTATCTTACTGCTCCTTATCTGTGTGTATTGGCTTTCTATGGACATATTTGATGTCAAATACAGCACAATTTCAGGGATGATCTTACCAGATACATGCTTATTTTGGAATACAGTTAGTAATTCTTTTTCCAATTTGAAATTGTGTTTAAACACAATAATATAACTTCAAACAAAGATGAACAACATATATTTAATTGTTTTGATCCATTTTAGAAATTTGGCCTAGTTTATTGATCTTATAAATAGATTTCATTTCCTAGGAATGCATTCAATTTAAATCCCATTGCAATCATATGTGCTTCCAATCTGCTTCTGAGCTCAATTCAAAGTGCTGGTGTTGTAGCTCAGCCATCACGATCTGGCTGTCCACAGGAGATAGAGGTTGACTCAGATTCTGATGCGGATTTTGGGCCTCTTCAGAACTTGGATCAAGGTCCAATGGCTTTGCAGGTGCCCGATGTTGTTCTTCCAGAAGAACCGCTAATTGGGGAACATTCTGATGTTCAGTCAAGGTTGGGTTCACCAGATGGTGTTGTTGCAGAGGAGGATGTGACTTTTGATCGGAGACAATCTTTTGCAGAGGATAGGAGTCGAAGGGAGGGTGTGAGACGAAGTCGGAGTTTGGCTCTCAAGCACACTAATGAGTAACTTTCCCATGTGAATTGGTAAGTGTCCTGACTCTCACTGCCTTGTAGCCTTGAGAACTCCTTAAAGGTGCCTCGTTCCTGTTCTCGTTGCAGTGTCAACATTGCCATCCTTGGGAGAAGAATCTCTGTTCCAGTCTCTTGCTCCTTGCTCCGTTTCCTTGCCGGTTCCAGGAACTCCAGATGGAGTTTGTGCCTTGTGACTCTTGAGTATACTTTGCCTTGTTAACCTTATTTCCACTTCTCCTTAGTGGATACTTTCCATGTCAATTACAGTTGGTGGATTTACCGTGCCTTGTTCCTGATCCTTGCAACTTCTGGCTGTTTACTGACTTTGACGTCTTGGTGGAACTATCGAGTTCTGTTTGTGGATTACAATTTTGAAAGACTTTGTTGGACTAACTATTGAACAGTTGAGAACTTTATATTATGGACTATTCACTCTACTGACTTTTTATGCTATTTGCTTGCATGTGTGTGTGTGTGTGTGTGTGTGTGTGTGTGTGTGTGTGTGTATATATATATATATATATATATATATATATATATATATATCCTTCAATAAACTGCTTTGCTTATGATTCTGGCTCGTTCTGGCCCAGTCTATCTGTCTGAATATATCTCCCTCTACAAACCACCTCAGAGCCTGAGATCATCTGGGGAGGCCCTGCTCTCAGTCCCATCACCTTTGCAAGCGTGGTTGGTGGAGATGAGAGAAAGGGCCTTCTTAATAGTGGCCCCTCAATTGTGGAACTCCCTCCCAAGTGATGTCAGGTCAGCCCCTTTGCTCCTGGCTTTCAGAAAGAGAATTAAAATCTGGCTTTGGGAGCAAGCCTTCGAGAAGTAGTTATGCAATAAGTTTACTTGAAATCGTGCAATTGACTCTGGATCAGCCTTAGGCCTTGTCTTTGGATGCTGTGTCTTAACATTGGATTGCATTTAAATATGTTTTTATGTATGCTTATTTTAATCTTAATGTAACTTTTTATGTTTTACTGTATGTTGTAGGCACTATGTAGTGCCAATTGTAAGCCGCCTTGAGTTCCCCCAGGGGTTGAGAAAGTTGGGATATACAGTAAATATAGTAAATAAATAAATAAATAATAAATAATGATATGGTAATACTCTAATCTTCTTCTCTCATCCCCCCCTTCAGAAATTCATTCGGAAACACAGAAGCAATCATGAAGGTCATATTTTATAATTATGAAATTGAGAAGATTCTAGTTGTGGTTTGTATTTTAATTAGCTGTGCAGCAATTTTCTTTTGGGAATGTGAAAGCCATGTAAAAGAAAAGTGGCGGTTGTGACTACAGTTACTGTTGTAAAAGTTTAGGCACTTTCTGTAAGCATGTTTCTTTCCCAGAATATTTCCTGTGTTTCAGTGTTATATTTCCTAACCTTATGATCACATTCTTCATTGCTCTTCATTTCTTAGGGCACTTTCCAGAAAGATCTTAGAATTATATTGGACCTGTGGTTGTCAAGCAACCACTCATGGGCTAAAATGTACAATGAATTCTGAACAGATATAATCTTGTTTTGGGTCACTGGCATCACAGTTCTACGTAATAGTCAAGTATCTGATGAAGTGGCCTGTGCAACGTTCTGTACGGTTCTTTAACAGCCAAACTCAGATGGCTTCATTACTGGTGAGCCCTGTAGGAGAAACAGATGGGAATACTTTCCATTTGGAGCAATGGATTCAAATTGCAGGAAAATGGATTTCTCCTAAACATTAGGAAGAACTTCCAGACAGTCAAAGCCTTGGAGCATGATGGAGTCTCTTGGTCTGGACATTTTTAAACAATGGCTGGATGGACATATGTAGGAAGGTTTTTGATTATGTGTTCCTGCATAGCAGGGGGTTGAACTGTATGACCCTTGTGGTCTCCACAAAGTCTATGATTCTAATGGGGCAAACACTAGTGAAAAAGGTGAGACCAGTATTATTTCTTTAGGAGACCAGACAACATGGGCCTATTCAGATAGGTTGCAATATATTGCTGTGTTCTATGACATATGGAAAAATACTGCTAATTGAAGACATTGTATAGAAGTGCTGTTTGCAATATTCAAAGCATTCCAGAAAAGCTTATGGTATAACACATCTGCCAGTCTTTAAGGGGTAGTATTGTAACAAATACTACACTGGGGGACCCCTGGTGGCACAGCAGGTTAACTGCTGAGCTGCTGATCTTGCCGATTGTAAGGTTGGCAGTTCGAATCCGGGGAGCAGGGTGAGCACCCACTGTTAGCCCCAGCTTCTGCCAACCTAGCAGTTCGAAAACATGCAAATGTGAGTAGATCAATAGGAAGCGCTGTGGCGGGAAGGTAACGGCGCTCCATGAAGTCATGCTGGCCACGTGACCTTGGGGGTGTCTACGGACAACACCGGCTCTTCAGCTTAGAAATGGAAATGAGCACCAACCCCCAGAGTCAAACATGACTAGACTTAACGTTGGGGGGAAAACCCTTACCTTTACTTATTGCAACAAAGCAATAACACTTTCTTCCAATGAAGTTCTCCATGCCACCTGAAAACCAAATCTGGAGTGTTTCTTGCCTCTCAACATGGATGTTCAGGGTACTTGCAATGGGAAAGGACAATCTCCTTCTTTGATTTTGGCCCTATTCTACTGTTCTGCCCGCTAGCACTGAAAGCTGCCTTCCATACTATTATTATTGTTCACTTTTTCTTTTGTTTCATTATTTTTCCTGCAAGAAATCAATGAAATGTTGGAGAGTATGTAAATGTCTAGGGCCTAAATACTCTAACGTTACCAAATCTTGTATGATCTGGTGCTTTTAGCATTAAACCTAGTACTTGGATGGGAGACTACCAATGAATACCATGTGATGAAGGCTATATTTCAGAGGAAGGAACTGTCAAAATCACTCCTGAATATTCCTAGCATAAGAAAACCCTCGAAAAATCCTGAGGTCAGTATAAGTCAATAGGGGACTTAAAGGCACGTACATGCACACACTCTGCATTAAATTCTGGCTTTGATCTTTTGAAGTTCTCAACTGATGTAGCAATTACTTTTCTATGACCAACCATTCCCAGATTCTTTCATGTTCTTTAATGTTTATAATCATAAGTCTTCTCATTGAAATAATGTGAGTACTTTTTTCATTTTCCCCTTTGGCATGATTAATATTGGCTTATTCTCAATGTGATTATGGTCACATACGTACGTGTCAGTGTGCAAGCATATTCAAAGATTAAAGAAAATAGGATGTGATTATGATAGTGCTGTATAAAGAAGTACTTTAAAGGAGAAACAAGAAGGTATAAAACATTCAGAATATACAGAAAGGGAAGGTAAAGCAGAACATGTAAAGCAGTAGGAGAAGAACAAAAGAAAATTAAAGAAATGTACTGACCTACCGGTGCCACGGCATAACAAAATGTGGCATAATTGTGCTGAGAAAACCAATTGTTATTATGACATCTTTCCTGTAATATAACATGAATCAGTGCTTCTTATACTATTTCATGTGTAAGAATAGTAATTTTAAAGCTAAAGAATCAGAACAAACCTTGGGACCATCACTTTGATTAGCACTGGCATAAACTATAGCAACTTCAGTCAATATGGAAATACAGTAGAGTCTCACTTATCCAATATAAACGGCCCGGCAGAACGTTGGATAAGCGAATATGTTGGATAATAAGGAGAGATTAAGAAAAAGCCTATTAAACATCAAAATAGGTTATGATTTTATAAATTAAGCACCAAAACATCATGTTATACAACAAATTTGACAGAAAAAGTAGTTCATTACACATTAATGCTATGTAGTAATTATTGTATTTACGAATTTAGCACCAAAATATCACGATGTATTGAAAACATTGACTACAAAAATGTGTTTGATAATCCAGAACGTTGGATAAGTGAGACTCTACTGTATACATAAAGAAGTACGCTTGTTTTTAAAAGACATTTCTTATTTCCAAAAAGATTTTAATTCTTAGCACTGATCCACCTATATTCCAAATTGGCTAAAAATAAAATAAAATAGAGAATTAATTTTTAGTTGAAGATGATATATAATTTCTTGCACTATTGATAGATTCAAATTTCAAGGGAGCAGACAGTGCACTTGTCAACTTGATTAATAAGCTTTTTGCATCTTTAAAACAATAAAAAAATTTAAAATAAGAATAATTTAATCTGCTAATATCGATTTTACAGGTGTCATAACATTTGTCTGGGTGATAAATAAATTTAGATTAAGTACAATTATCTCCAAGAACATTTGGGCTGGTCAATTAGCAGATATTTGCAGGCATGGGGGGATGCATATAGACAACCACAAAGTAATTCCTTGCATTCCAACCCCCAATCCCAGATGTCTATGGAGAAGTCAGTTTTGCTAGGTTAACAACAGCTAGGAGTTTTGGCAGAAAAAAAACAAAATAATTTTAGGGTTCGTCTGCAATGCATACTTTATTTAGGGTAACATTGGAACTAGTTACTGGTATATGTGTATGATCACTTCTGAATGCTTGAAATACTTGATATTATAATTATGTATTAATTAGCTGAATGTGAAGTGAGAAGCTAGATAAACCTGTTTAGAGCCAATCAACCTTTGCAGTGTTGTAAAGGGAGAACCAATGGTGGAAAATAATACAACCTAAAGTGCATCTACATTACTAGCACCATGGCTCAATGCTATGGAATCATGGGAGTAATAGTTTTACAAAGGTCTTTAGCCTTCTCTAGCAAATACTGATGCTTCACCAAACTACAACCCCCATGATTCCATAGCATTTAGCCATGACAGTGAAAGTGGTGTCAGGCTGCATTAATTCTACAGTTTAGATGTATCCCTAGAGGCTTGTCTGTAAAAGGTGTTGGTTAGAAAAGTCAGAGACAGGATGAAAACCAATTAGAAAGAGCAGGACCTGTGTAGAGGTTTTGGAGCTGAAGTGTACGGAGAGTCCTGAAGTTATTGCTTGACCTAATTGCTATACAGTGTTCCCTCACTACTTCGCAGTTCACTTTTCATGGATTCACTGTTTCTCAGTTTTTTAATAAACTCTAAAAGACTATTATAAATAATAAAAAATGCAATTAACAGCCTAAGGAAGGGAGGAAGGAGAAGCCAAAGGGAAAGAAAAGGAGCCCAACGGAAGGAGAAAGAGGCGATTTATCAACATATGATTGGTTGATAAAGACTTAAAATTGTGTAAAACTACTAAAATAATGTATAAATATTAAAATAAATATAGTGTCCCTACTCCAGGATTTTCACTTATTGCGGGTGGTCCTGGAACCCAACCCCTGCAATAAGTGAGGGGACACTGTATAACATTTTTTAACTTAAAAAAAAATTCATTCTAATAACTGATAAGGAGAACTGGTCATATTTATCACATCAAATCCACTGATCCTCATAGTCAAGTGTCCATAATATTACATTGAGGTCCAAGTACCAGATAGAGGAATCTTGAGGAAAATGGCAAAGTGAGTGATGGGAACTCTAGAACTGAAACTGAGATTTTGCTGGACCCAGGTTTATATTTCCTACAGGATAACTTAGGTTGAGAGTGATAAAATAACTTTTGGTCACATATGTCCAATCCAGGGTGGTTCTATACCGATAGTATAATGCACATTGAAGCTGGCTTGAGGTGGGGTGTTCACAAAACATACAGCTTCAATGTATGTTACAGCATATATTAAACCAGAAACAGTGTATTAAAAAAACTCATGGAATAGATCAAATAATGTGCCAAAGCCGATTAGAGTTTATTCCATAAATGGCTCAAAACAGGGAGTGGAAAATGTGGAGCACTTGTCAGGACACCCCTATTATTGATGAACTTTAAAAAAAAATGCAAAACACATCTACCTCGAAGGTAAAATTAATCCCTCAGAGAGGAAACTAAATTATTCCTACCTGAGCTCTCCCTTTCCACCCGTTTGTTGTCATTTCCTGCATGGTCCAGCACTTACCCTAAATCAGTGGTGACCAACTTTTGGGCCTCCAGGAGATTTGGGCTTCAGCTCCCAGAAATCTCAGCCACCTTACCAACTCTTAGGAATGGTGGGAGCTAAAGTCCAAAACACCTGGAGGTCCAAAGGTTGGGAAACACTGACCTAAATGGACATAGCAATGCATAGTATCACATTTCAGTGGATTGGTTAAGAAAATAAAATATTCCTGGGTTCAATTCTGATCCTCATTCATTGGTTCCTGGGGTGATTTTGTAGGCACTTAGCAGAGAAACCAGTTTGTTTGAATCCACTCCCTAACTTGATTCAAGTGCCTGTGTAGAACCACCTTCAGTTCCCAACATTTTCTCAGTGTGTAGCATAAGGCCTGCAAACCCAGATAAGCATTTTATATTATTTTCTTTATATATATACAGTAGAGTCTCACCTATCCAAGCCTCGCTTATCCAAGCCATTTTTGTAGTCAATGTTTTCAATATATCATGATATTTTGGTGCTAAATTCGTAAATACAGTAATTAATTACAACATAACATTATTGTGTATTGAACTACTTTTTCTGTAAAATTTGTTGTATAACATGATGTTTTGGTACTTAATTTGTAAAATCATAACCTAATTTGATGTTTAATAGGCTTTTCCTTAATCCCTCCTTATTATCCAAGATATTCGCTTATCCAAGCTTCTGCCGGCCCGTTTAGCTTGGATAAGTGAGACTTTACTGTGTATATGTGTATAAATATATATAATTTTTATTATTTTCTATTGATATAATACACTGAAAGTGGAGGAACATATTGGATATAGTGCAGGAAAGGAGAGAGAAAGAAAGAGAACAAAGAGGAAGATAAAATAATAATAATAAAATAAATACAAATAACAACAATAATAATAAAAAGAGAAGACACAAAAAAGTGCAGTTTGACTTCCCATCTTGGGTTTGAAGAGTTTCTATTATTCGTAAATTATTTGTCAGTATTCCTCACCTCCTTTTGATTGCATCCTTATAGTTTTATATGCAGGATAAGTCTATCGTAAGATCCATTTTTCTTTTTCTCATGAACTTTGTGAAGTCTGTCCAATCCGTTTTGATTTTCCCTTCTCTTATTTTTTATGTTAAATTGTCTATTTGTATTATATCTAGTATTTTAGTTAGCCATTCCTCAGCAGTTGGGATTCTTTTCTCTTTCCAGACTTTTGCTAGTATAATTCTGGCCGCTGTGCTTAATGAAAAAATATTTTGTCTTCATTTTTGTTTAATTTTGAGTTTGTGAAGCCTAATAAATACATTTCTGGTTCCAGTTTAAATTTCACGTCTATAATTTCTTGTGCCAATTGGTGTATTGTCTTCCAATATTTTTTTACTTTTTTACAAGTCCATCAGTGGTGATGAAAAGTCCCTATTTTCTTTCCGTATTTTATATTATTTTGTTATACAAGAACTGTTTGATTTACAGTTTACAGTTTAAGAGTTCCTTGGTATGAAGTAGATAATTATCAAAATAAGTTTGAAGAGGCAATATTCTTCACATAGCAAAAAAAAACATAGGGAGATTACCTTTTACCTTTCAGTCTTCAGGTAAGGGCCGGGCTGTGGCGCAGCTGGCTAGTAACCAGCTACAATAAATCACTACTGACCGAGAGGTCATGAGTTTGAAGCCCAGGTTGGCTTAAGTCCCCGACCATTAAATAGCCCGGCTTGCTGTTGACCTATGCAGCCCCGAAAGACAGTTGCATCTGTCAATTAGGGAAATTTAGGTATGCTTTATGCGGGACGCTAATTTAACTAATTTACAACATCATAAAACTGTCAGCAAAACACGAGGAAAGGAATGAGGAAGTACAGCCACTAGTGGACAGTGAAGCAACAGCTCCTCCTGTGGCCGGAATCGTGAAGCTGGAAAAAAATGTTAAATGCCTTTGTGTCTGTCTATATATGTTGTTTGTCTGTTGGCATTGAATGTTTGCCATATATGTGTTCATTGTAATCTGCCCTGAATCCCCTTCGGGGTGAGAAGGGCGGAATATAAATACTGTAAATAAATAAATAAATAAATTTGTGTACTGTATAATCCAGAAAACTTAAAAGATAGTAATAGAGATAGAGTCATATCTCTACCTTGAGTCCGACTGTTTGGCTTTTAAAAAAAGTTCTGGGTATAAACTATAAGTAATTTTGATTTTCAATAACACTTGCCCGGTAGTTTTCTGTGAAGAGAAAACTGTGTACATGATAAAAAGGAGGATTGGGAGACAGCTTCATTTATCCATAGAAGAGTTTTTAAAAACTCCACCCATGCCAAGGCAATAGTTCACTGCCCCTTTAGACATCTTCAGTAAATGCCAGCTGCTTCTCATTGCGTTATCATGAATAGACTTGGCCATTTATATCTTTAGCCTCAGACCTTTTTTTCATCTTCTCTTTTCTGTTCTTCATAAAGTAGCACAGACAGAGAGCAGTCTGGCACAACATTCCTTCCCTGTAGCACTGCAGCCTGCTTATCTTAACAGAGTCCAGGCTGGATGATTTCATAGAAACCATCTTACTTAGCCTTATCTGTGTTATACTACTATATTTAAACAGGGAGGGCTTTGTGTTGCCAAAGCAATATAAAGCATAACGCTACTAGGTGGCTGGCATGCAAAGAAAGGGCATCTATCACTTTTATGTGGTTGTTCAAAGGAGGCATTTAATAAAGCCAAAAGACTAAGCTAGGGGCCCGGGTTAATACAGAACTGAGAGTTTAATTATTAACATCTCTGAATGCTAAATCGGCTCATGGGAGGACAATGCTAAAGAATTAGTAAAGTTTGAAGAGATAAGAGGTTGCCTTGGGGGGGAAAGGTGCAAATCAGAACAAAAGAGGAATATAGTGTTGTTTTGGAATTCAGTATGTATCTTAAGCTAGTGAGTGGCCTCAACTGGAACTTGAGTTGAATTTACACATTACACGTGCTTGCTGTTAGGCAATTTAAACTGCTTTCTTATTCATATTTACTTTTAAAATATTTATCTCTTGTCGTGTAACATGAGATCTCAAGGTGCCATGCAAGTTAAATCAACAGGAGGATAAAAACATATTAAGATAATTGACATGCTAAATTATCAGTTTAAAATGTGTGTATAAACACCTTGGAAAGTTATACACAAGATATAATATGTACGTTCCAACATTTTCTCCTTAGCAACACAACCCCTGTCCCATTTATAGGAAATAGTATTCCTCTCTATATCCAAGTTTCCAATACATTGGCTACTCTGGACTAGAGGTGGAAAGAATATTATTTTTCATTTCATAGGCAAAAAAGCAGTTTCCAGAAAACATTCAGAAAACCATCAAGGAGAATAGAGGTAGCTGTGTGGCAGCTAGAAGATATTTAGTGCTTCGGTAAGTGTTTTTGTGGACAGAAATATATACACAAAAACCCTACAAACAAAAAACCATGTTTTGCACAGAAAATGTTTCTTGTTTTATTGACACTATATTTGTGCTGGAACCTTTTCCCTGTGAAGAAAAGATGCATGCATTTCTTTGCAGGTTGCTATATCCCAGTGCAAAAATCACGTTCATGAATTGCACAGAAAATTCTGTGGTCTTATGAAGCAGGGGAAATACTGTAGGGATACATTCTTGTCTGTGAGACTTAAGAATGTGAATAGTGAATCCTTATTCATGTGAATCCTTATTCTACACAGCTCTGTAGCATTTTAATGCATACATTAAACTACAAGGGCTAGTCAATACATTTATTTATTTATTCTGGACAGATCAGTAGCATTTTAGTGCATACATTAAACTATAAGTAACAGCAAGTCTACTACTTATCATCCAACTACCCACATTTGGAAGAGACTCCTGATTAATCCACTGTCATTCTACTTTTCAAGTTGCTTTTAAAACATCCCTGTTTCTTTCGCTGTGGTTTTTTAAACATATATATACAGTAGAGTCTCACTTATCCAAGCCTCACTTATCCAAGTTTCTGGAATATCCAAGCCATTTTTGTAGTCAATGTTTTCAATACAGTAGAGTCTCGCTTATCCAACGTAAACGGGCCGGCAGAACGTTGGATAAGTGAATATGTTGGATAATAAGGAGAGATTAAGGAAAAGCCTATTAAACATTAAATTAGGTTATGATTTTACAAATTAAGCATCAAAACATCATGTTATACAACAAATTTGACAGAAAAAGTAGTTCAATACACAGTAATGCTATGTAGTAATTACTGTATTTACAAATTTAGCACCAAAATATCATGATGTATTGAAAGCATTGACTACAAAATTGCGTTGGATAATCCAGTATGTTGGATAAGTGAGTGTTGGATAAGTGAGACTCTACTGTATATCGTGATATTTTGGTGATAAATTCGTAAATACAGTAATTACAACATAACATTACTGTGTATTAAACTACTTTTTCTGTCAAATTTGTTGTAAAACATGATGTTTTCATGCTTAATTTGTAAAATCATAACCTAATTTGATGTTTAATAGGCATTTCCTTAATCCCTCCTTATTATCCAAGATATTCACTTATCCAAGCTTCTGCTGGCCTGTTTAGCTTGGATAAGTGAGACTCTACTGTATTTAATTTGGCAGGTTCTAAGCCTTCCCTCCCTTTACTACCCTGAGTATTAATATCTTGATCTTTTATCCCCCTTCAAACTTCAAACTATTAACAATTTAGAAATGTATAAAATGTTTGATTATTATAACTATGCCCCCTTTTAGTTCTTAATTCACAATGCTTTTGTGTACATTATCACATTATACTTTTCCATCCTGGTTGGAGGGTATTTTTGTTGTATGCACTTTATTTATATTATTGTTTCATCAAACAGAATTTCTTTTATAGTCACAATGCCTGGATGGAGTGTTTTAGTACTCTGGTTTTAGACACTCTTCCATTTTTACCGCCGGGCTGGTTCAGATGTGCATCAGGCTCATTACCTCTCAAATACTGATGTTTTGGTTTTAGATGTTAAGTTTTCCACTATTTCAATGCTAAATCATTTCCCCTTGGGAGGACAATTTCTATCTGATGGTTACCATCCCCTCTTGGGCAACCTTGTTGACCACATTTACATGTAAAAAAGCAGGTGCCGTACCAGTTGATTTTTAATTGCCGCTGTTAAACTCTCTTGCAAAAATATAGCACTTTTTCAAACATTAGGAAAAAATCAATTCACCATTAACCTCCCCTCCCCTCCCCAATCTTCCACAAATGTATCCAAACAACAATTTGAATGTTTTCTCTGAAACCTCTTAAAAGTGTGAGCGATAAGTTACTAGGAAGTCAAAAGTTCTTGGTTATGAAGGGCACCTTTCATTTGCTTGCCTGCGTAGCCACATGGTGCGGCACAACATTAGGTGCAGACTTGTGTCATCACACACCAGAAATGAGGTAAGATGTTTATGGATGGAAATGTAAGGAGTGTGGTCCTGAACCCTTGAAATTATACGCACAACACTGTTTCTTCACCTGCCTGTCAGAAGCCAAATTAAAGGGGGCATTGAGCAAATCTCTTCTTAGCAGAAATCCTGAAGTATTTACATGGAGGTTAATTATTTCAAAAGTGTTTGACCTTCTCTATTTGAAATTGGGGGTCCGGAAATTACAGAATTAGTTCATATGAACAGCTAATTTCTCAAATAAAAATACATATATTTATAAATATATATAATACAACATTAGTCCTTCTTAGCGGAAACCCAATGATGTATATATCCCGAGTTTAAGGCTATATGAAAGATCTCATTCTCTATACAAGCCTAGTGGAGCTTTAGATTATGTAGAAATCTCCTCCCTTTTTCACCAGCCTCAGAGTCTTGTTTAGTAAGAAAACCAGAAGCAACTGATGGTAGTTCCCAGCAAGGCTATTCTCATGTTTTATATTATGTTATGTTGCCCCGGTGGCAAAGTGTGTTAAAGCACTGAGCTCAGTCCGAAAGGTCCCAGGTTCAAGCCCCGGGAGTGGCGGGAGCGGCCGCTGTTAGCTCCAGCTCTTGCCAACCTAGCAGTTCGAAAACATGCTAATGTGAGTAGATCAATAGGTACAGCTCCGGCGGGAAGGTAACGGCGCTCCATGCAGTCATGCCGGCCATATGACCTTGGCGGTGTCTACAGACAACGCCGGCTCTTCGGCTTAGAAATGGAGATGAGCACCAGCCCCCAGAGTCAGACACGACTGGACTTAACGTCAGGGGAAACCTTTACTTTTACCTATATTTTATATAATGTGTGTGTAGAAAGAGGTGGCCAGCACATAGAATATTTTGTAAAATGTTGTAATGAATATTTTGTAAATAAAGACACATTTAGCTATGATTTCCCATTTTCCCTATGTATGGGACACCCTGTAGTTGTGTCCTTTTGATAGTTTCATATATCTAAAATGTCTGTCAGTTTTCTGAATTAAAAAAATTATATATCTGGATTGGTTTAATTAAAGCTATTTCGATGTATATGCTTTTATCTTCATTGATATTTTGTGGTGTTAAAAGTATTAAAGATGTTTCTAGATATTTGGAACAGGGATGGGGAAATGTCCTAGTTCCCCCTTTTTAATTTTTCATTCAGTTTGCACTAGATTGCGAGTCTTCTTCCTCTGTACAGTAGTTTAAATGCATCTTTCCTAAATGAACAAATTTTGGCTCATATTTTCACATTGACCAAAGTATGTTTCTTTACATTCTTTTTCAAATGTCCATCATTTTCATGTATTTTTGAATGCATTTGCAGGGTTGTTGGAATAGTACGTCAAGGCTGGTCATTTTGGGCACAGATTCCTAGTGGCAATGTTTGCATTTGGTTCTAGAATGTGAAATTGAGTAATATCACATTAAAATATGTAACCCAATTAATGTCTTAACCACACTTACTTCAGAGATGTGTTATGCTGGAAAACAAATGGACTTGTATAACAGTTCCACTGAAGCCATCAAAAGGGTTTTTATTTTTAAGAGCATAAACAATCATTTTCAGAAACGTTTCTTCTTTTATCTTCTGCACCGTGGAAAAAATAATGATATGTTGAATGATGTCCTTCCATTTTATGAGACTGATTGGCTCAAGACAAGCTGGATTTTGTACAATGTTTTTATTTGATGTACACATGCACACATTTTTTTTCTTCGTGTCAGGAGCGACTTGAGAAACTGCAAGTCGCTTCTGGTGTGAGAGAATTGGCCATCTGCAAGGATGTTGCCCAGGGGATGCCCAGATGTTTTGATGTTTTGATTATCCTTGTAGGAGACTTTTCTCATGTCCCTGCATGGAGCTGGAGCTGATAGAGGGAGCTCTCCCCGGGTAGGATTCGAACCTGGCAGCTTTCAGATCAGCAACCCAACCTTCAAGTCACAAGGCTTTAATCCACTACGCCACTGGGGGCTCCACATGCACACATGTAAAGTCCATAAGCAGGTGGCAAAGAGGGTACTGCCAAATACTACAGGACTGACTTCAAAAGGTGAAACGTTTCTCTGATGCAGAACAGAAATAAATTTGACACTGCTCACCTCTCCCCTTCACCACCTACTGCACTGAAGAGAAGCCTCACTGTTCAATGGACAGCATTGTACCTGCAGCAACGCTATAATTTGAAGCATACCTGATACCAGTATGGGTGGGCAGTTAAAGAGAAGGTAAATAGCAGACTTGCCAAACTCTGTCCCAAGCTCAGGGCCAGGTGGATCGGTAGAAAAGCAGCCACAGGAAAATGGGGAAGTCAAAATGCATTTGTTCAGGCACATGTCCCAAATTCCATGAGTTCACAGATTCTTTCAAACCTGTGTTCTTTCAAAGTGATTGAGCCAGGCATCCAAATGGAAACAGCTTTATTAGAATTGATTTCATGTGTGGCATTTTAAATAAGATGCATTATACATTTTGGTAAAATTAAGGCCACTGATGGGTTACAGTCCATTTGGTAGAGGGTATCCTGGCCCCAAATATTTGGGACTAATGTCTTCTGCTTGATGTATGAATCACCTTTGTTCAATCAACAACTGAAGCAACACCTATATGTAGAATTAATCAATTCTGACAACAGTTTAGCTGTCATGGCTCAAGACTATGGAATCCTGGAATTTGTAGCTTAATGAGTCATCAGCACTCATTGGCAAAGAAGGCCAAAGACCTTGTAAAACCACATATTCCAAGATTCCTGAACCTTGATCCAAGGCAGTTAAAGTGGTGTCAAACTGCATTCATTCAACAGTGTAGATGCAGCTTAGGTTGCCTAAGTTCTCTACAGGTTATCAGTTCAGATTTCTGGCAACAGTAGTGGACGCTACAGCAGTGGTTCTCAATCTGGGGTCTCCAGATGTTTTTGGCCTATACCTCCCAGAAATTCTAGTCAGCTTACCAGCTGTTAGGATTTCTGGGAGATGAAGATCAAAACATATGGGGACCTTAGGTTGAGAACCTCTGTTCTACAGTAAAACAAAAAGAAAAGAGGGGAAAAAGGTGATAGAAAAGTATGTTAGAAAGAGGATGCAAAAAACATGGGCATGTGTGCATTTAAAATCCCAAAGTAGCTAATGAGGACAGTAAACAGATGGAGCCATACACACACAGGTAGCTAAATAGGAGCACAAATGGAAAGCAAATCCCATGAAAACTCTCTGCAACTGCTTCTTTGTTCTCATATTTCTGAAAGGAAACTGGAGCTGCTTACAGGGAGCAGTCAACCACCCTGTTTAAGCAGCTCCAGTGGCTGCCGATTACATTCTGGGCCCAATTCAAGATGCAGGTTATTACCTATAGAGCTCTGAATGGTTCGGGACCTGCCTATCTTCGTGACCGTGTTGTCCCCTATGAGCCTACGCAATGAACTACATCTCCCAGCATTCCCCCAGGCAGCATGACCACTATCTAGGATGGCTGCTGGCTCATGGGAGGTATAGCCAGACCAGAAGTACAAAGATTTTCAAGTACTGGTGATTTAATATACAGAAGCTGCATTGAAAATGATACTGAGAATAGTTGAACAGGGGGCAAGTACTGTATGTATTGATACAGTTTGATACCACCTTAATTGCCATAGCTCCAAATTATGGAATCACAAAATTTGTAGTTTGGTGAGGCACCAGAACTCTTTGGGAGAAAAGGCTAAAAACCTTGTAAAACTCTTCTGATTCTTTTGCATTGAGACATGGCAGTTAAAATGGTGTCAAACTGCATTAATTCTACACTGTATAGAAGAATATATGGCAAATAACCCAGTTCAAAGCAGATATTGTGAGATTTCATGCCTTGACATTCTAAATTATATGGCTGTGTGGAAGGGCCCCTCATTAAATAAAAATAGCTGTGACCAGAAAAAGCTTTCTACAAAATAAATTGGTTTTAAAAACCACTCTGCCAATTAATTGATGAATTGGTAGCAAATTTTAGAGTGCAATTTATTTTCTTAAAATATGTTTCCTTTTGCTTTCTAAACATGTTACATGCTAATACCTTCAAAATATTTAATTCTGGTGTTTTGCTGAATGGCATAAACAAAATGTTCCCCTTTCATCATGTTTTAAAACAACAATAACAGCACATAATTTGACGGTAGATCATGTCTATGGTGCCATCTGTTTTTTCAGTATTCCAACAATAAAGGATTTTAAAACCTAAAGAAACAATCTTGCATAATCAAATTTAACCAATATGTTAACAGTTTATAAATGCATTTTGCTGGCTCTGGTATGTCACCAGGCACCATTATTTCAATGGTGTGAATAACTATGTCATAGACAATTGGAGGTGCCTAAACTTATATCAACCTACCCAAAGAATCATATTGCTTTATGGAAGAAAATAACAGATGTACAGACACAGCATTAAAAGGAATCAGGTGCAGAAATACTGGAATAATTAGCAAGATATTGGGACAAAATGAACTGATACAACAGACATAACAGATTGGTCCTTTTTGAACTGAAAGATGAACAAGGAATGGTGTAATTCAACTGTTCTTAAAATTCAGAATAACTTTGCTTTGGAAATATATGGGTTAAATTGATTTTTAAAAACTGGCATATGGCATTTTAATGTTTAAAGTGAATGAGAAATGACAGAGTAATATTAAAAACATATTGTCCAGTTCCAGTTCCTTAGCAGAACTGGAACAATATATTACAGAGTTGCTAATAATGGACAAAATAACTGTATACTTATGAGGAGAACCATTAGAGATGGCAACCTTGGATCAATGGCAACCAATGATCCAATATCTCAATATAAAATTAATTTTAAAATGTACATAGGTAAAGGGTAAAGATTTTCCCCTGACGTTAAGTCCAGTCGTGACCGACTCTGGGGGTTGGTGCTCATCTCCATTTCTAAGCCGAAGAGCTGGCGTTGTCCGTAGACTCCTCCAAGGTCATGTGGCCGGCATGACTGCATGGAACACCGTTACTTTCCCGGCGGAGCGGTACCTATTGATCTACTCACATCTGCATGTTTTCAAACTGCTAGGTTGGCAGGAGCTGGGGCTAACAGAGGGCGCTCATTCCGCTCCCGGGATTTGAACCTGGGACCTTTTGGTCTGCAAGTTCAGCAGCTCAGCGCTTTAACATACTGCGCCACCACCAGGGGTACATAGAGGAAGCTAATAGACTAAAGGCAAGGAGGGTGCGGATATTAATTTGGAAATTATTTTTATATGTTCTACTGTATTCAAATAGAAGACTGTGACCCCTTATTGAAAATATTTTGTCTGAGAAATGATTATGAAAGACTAATAGATGAAAATATTGCACTGTATGCAACAAACACTTGCAATGTATGTTATTTGAATGAATTAAAATTAATAAACATTAAAAAAAACATATTGTCCATCTGCCCTAATAGGTTTAGGGTGCCAACAGTCCCATCCAGACAGTTCCTTTATCCCAGGAGTTCCCGGTTCAAAATAGAGGGTGTCCAAATGGTGGCTCCAGATAGCCCATTAGACCTACGCCTTTGTCAAAGGCCCGGGTCTAATGGGCCATGGCCCTGTGTGGACAGGCCCATGGGGAGTCCTGGGATTTCCCTGGGGCTTGTACTTACACCCATTACTTCCTGGAATGTACCAATTACACAGAGGAAGCGCGGGGGGGGGGGGAGGGGATATCTCCTGCCTCCCCCAGTTTCCTCGCACATAATTGGTACATTCCAGGAAGTGTGCTGCAAGATGTGCTGCAAGGTCTAATGGCGACCAGAAAGTTATTTGTACTTTTTAGGGCTTTTTTTTTGGGGGGGGGGGTCCTGTCCCTGGAAACCCTGGCAGAGCATCCCAGAAAAGCATGCACTTTCTGGGATGTATGTGGACCTTAACCCGGGCACTATCGTGTTTTTAAAACACGATTGTTCCCAGGTTAAAGGGCTGTGTGAAACCACCCACAGTAAGGGCATCAGTTCCAATCTGATCATGAAAATTAACTAGGGTCAGTCCTGGATGGGACTTGGATGGGAAACAAAGAACAAATACAAAGTGATGTGGACTATAATTCAAAGGAATTAACTAGAAAATCCACCTCTGAATATTCCTTCTCCAAGAAAACCCTACAAAATTCAGAGGGTTTCCAGAAGTCCATAGGTGACATGAACACACATATACAGACACAGGATAAAGAGCACTGCATTTTTTCCCTGGATCCATTTCAGTTTCACTGAACTTACTTACTTACTTACTTACTTAGGCGATCCCTCGTTAGTTCGAGGATGATGGTCCTCCATCTTCATATAATAATAATAATAGTAATAATAATAATAATAATAATAATAATAATAATAATAATAAATTTATTCTTATATCCCGCCCCATCTCCCCGAGGGGACTCGGGGCGGCTCACAACAATAATAAAAACAGTGACAAATTACACATTGTAAAATCAAACATGAAAAGCATGAAAACTATCTTGGGGATGGATCCGTAGATGGCTGAAGAGACCTATTCTTGATCTGCATGTTCTCCCACAGTGAGGACATCAGTTTCCAGGCGGAAGGCAGACCCAGTGAGGGTTGGCTTGACGGACCTTCCTCTTGGCACGTTTCTCCCTTAAGCCCTCCATTCGTGCTGGTCACAGCTGACCTCCAATTGGAGCGCTCAAGGGCCAGGGCTTCCCTGTCTATGCCACAGTTTTTAAGGTTGGCTTTAAGCCCATCTTTAAATCTCTTTTCCTGCCCACCAACATTACGTTTCCCATTCTTGAGTTTGGAGTAGAGTAGCTGCTTTGGGAGACGGTGATCGGGCATTTAGACAACATGGCCAGTCCAGCGGAGTTGATGGCGTAGGAGCATCGCTTCAGTGCTGGTGGTCTTTGCTTCCTCAAGCACGCTGACATTTGTCCGCCTGTCTTCCCATGAGATTTGCAGGATTTTTCTGAGGCAATGCTGATGGAAATGCTCCTGGAGTTGGGTGTGATGTCTGTAGACCGTCCACGTTTCACAGGTGTAGAGCAGGGTTGGGAGGACAATGGCTTTATAAACAAGCACCTTGGTATCTCTACGGATGTCCCAATCATCAAACACTCTCTGCTTCATTCGGAAAAATGCTGCACTCGCAGAGCTCAGGCGGTGTTGTATTTCAGTGTCGATGTTGACTTTTGTGGAGAGGTGGCTGCCAAGGTAGCGGAAATGGTCAACATTTTCTAATGTTACACCATTAAGCTGTATTCCTGGCATTGCAGAGGGGTTAGCTGGTGCCTGTTTGGGTTTCATTGAAGTAGTAGTAGTGAAGCCCTGAGTAAATTATATCCACAATGTCATGCAGTCCTACAATTCTTACAAAAGTAGGACTTTTGCTATATGCAGCAAACAAACGTTATAGAGTGGAAGCATAGAATGTTATCCTAATAAAACCTGTCACAGGAGCTGATGGGAGATACAGCAGATCTTTTTAATAACATTATTTCGTATAGTTTCCCGCTGACATTATGTATGTAAGTAGCAGGAGCAATTGCTATTTTCTTTGACCTCCATTTATTCATTAACCTCAAAAATGGAATTATGGCGAAGGAGCTGTCATTTGTTGCTATTATTTGCCACCAAGTTGACTTCAGCTAGAATGAGACACCTAAAAGAGCCTTGGTTATTAAAAGATCTTGTCACATCTTGAATGGTGTCTTCTCTTATTTAGTCAATCCATCTGTAATATGGCCTTCCTCTGTTCTTATTGCTTTCCACTTTACCACACATTGTTATCCTTTCCAGCGAGTAATGTCATCTCATGATATGTCTAATTTACAATAACGTCAGCATAGTCATTTTTATTTTTACTGAGAGTCCTGGCTTATTTCATTCTTGTGTCCATTTATTAGCCTGTTTTGGCACTCCATGGTGTCTGTATAGCTCTCCTTGAGCACTATGTTTCAAATGAGTTTATTTTCTTCCTGTCGGCTTTCTAAATACCTCTCTTCCCTTCACATCACTCACTGCAGGCTTTTTGGAAAGGAAAGTGTGTCTAAACCATCAGCACAAGCCAGGCACCATTCAGACCAGTTAAACATTATAACAATACATGTTGATGATTAGGCACTATTTTGGCTTCTTTCTTTGCCACATTTTATATGATGACTTCACTCTCTCATAACTCCTCCAGTCATGGCCAGTGGAACAGCAGTAAACACCACAGAAAATAAGGCAATGGTAGAAAACACTGAACCATAGTTCCAAGGGGAAAATAAAAAGAGAAAGGAATGGCCAGTCCTATATGGTCTTCTTAATGGTCAGTTTCATGTGGAACAATCTCAAATTCAAGGAGCTGGAACAAGCTTCTTCCCAGCAAAGTCTAGGATCCCAAACTAGTTCCATCATTTGAAGATATTCAACCTTACCTTGACCAAATACATTTACATCTGTGATATCAGCCTCTTATAAAAATACCAGACTAGTTAATCCTTGTAAAAGCACAACAGTTACACATTCCAAAACCATGATTTCAGTACCATTGTGAATTGTAGAGTTTTGGACCAGTGTTGTGCCATTTATTACATAAAGAGGCCTTTTCCTGTAAGTCAAGTTTCTACGGTAAGTTTTATTTTTGCAGAGCCAAAATACATTGCTTACAGCTGGCAGACTTGCCATAATCATTGCTACATAACATCAAGTTCAAGTTACTTATGATGCTTCCACACAGCCCAGAAAATCATATCAAGCAGGTTTTAAAAACCCACTTTGGGTGTGGATTTCTATCCCACGAGCCCCCCGAAACTCGAGTGTTTATTGGGCAGAGCTACAAGCCATCCCAATTGGAATGAGGATGGCAAACTTACCTGGATGCATTATGTTCCTCTTCGTGCCAGGAGGACATAGGAAATGATGTGCCAGGAGATGAGGGGACGAGCTCCCCGTGTCTCCTGGTGTGTCATTTCTTCGCACCAGGAGGGCATGAGGAGGCCCAATCCAGGTAGGTTTTCTTTAGTTTTTAAGGAGAAACTTGAGGTTTGGGGGGAGGTGGTGGGTGGCTCCTGGAGCCTGAAAAACTGAGAAAGTTGTGTGGATTGGGCCCAGGGATCATGTGACGTGGTCCCTGGACCCATTCCACACAGGGCTCACACCTGCTAAGACCCGAATCTTACCATAAGATCTTACCAGGTGTTTAATTAATTTGGAATAAACCAGGGAAGCCCCGGTTTGTTCTGAATTAATTAGGTTTTACTGGAGGCATCATTTGGATGCCTGTGGTAAAACTGAGACAGATCTTGGGAAATGGGCCCGTCTGGATGGGCCATTAGTATTGTACTTGTAGTAGGCATCGCCCAATAACTTCATTGTAGATAGGCTTCCTGTGAATGTTAATCATGATTTTAAATGTGAATTTGAAAAGAAAAGCTGCAGAAGTAAGAGTATACATTGATGCAGTGGTTAGAAATGGAAAGGAAATAGTTTCCTTATAAAAATTCTGTCCTTCTAAAGGAAACTTTCCATCAGTTCTGAAATTTATCATGTTGCAGTCCTTAAAAATGCAATCGAACCTTTAGAAATAGAGTTTAGGGATCCAAAGAATAGGTGCAGGCAGAGTTACCAAGGAATTATGAACCAAGTAAATATAAGAGTTCTAGCTATGAACAATTTTTAACGACTCACATTATATAGTGCCAAAAATTGGGGGAATCAAGGAAAATTCCACTGGGGCAAAATTCGCATTTGGGGACAATGTTCTTATTTATTGATATCTGCATGTCTTCACTGCTGCAGAGAACTGGTCTATTCTTATCCTGTTGTAGTTTGGGGCTGGCTCTATCATTAGTCAGATTGAGAAAATCAACTCATGGAGCAAATTCTGATGGGCATCATTGGTCACTTTCCAGTTGTTCTATCCTAGAATATGTCCTGAGCCCCTTAAACTGATCTGGTGCTTCAGATATACAGTAGAGTCTCAGTTATCCACTCATCTGACATCCCATATTATCCAAGGATCTTAGCGAGGAGGAGGGTGAGGGAAAAAGAGAGTGGGTGAGTGAGTGAGAGAGGGCAGGCTGCAAAGGCTTCCTCTTCCAGGCTCCTCTTTTTGTCGCCTTTGCAGCCTGCCCTCTCTCACTCACCCACCCTCTTTTTCCCTTTCCCTCCTCCTCGCTAAGACAACACCGATGAGTGAGAGAGGGAGGGAGGGCAGACTGCAAAAGTGACAGCGGTGGCAGAATCAGGAGCCTGGAAGAAGCTCCTGGTTCTGCTGCCACTGCTGGCTTTGCTGTCCACCCCCACTCGCTCGCTCATCACTGGGCCAAGTCTTAGCAGCAAAGTTGGTGGTGGTAGCGGTGGCATAACCAGGACCCAGTCTGGCGAGTGAGCGAGGGAGGGAGGGTGAGCGAGAGGAGGCCTATCCCTCCCTATTATCCAACAGTTTCGCTTATCCAACATTTTGCTCACTGAGACATAAATGGGTGGTAGTTGTCTACCATGCCATAGTCGGTGTTTCAATGTTACCAGTTCACTTGCCACCTATATGTGAATGTGAGTGTGTTTGTTAACTTTCTGTTTGGCAAGCCAAATATCTTGAGGTGACCCTGTTCTATTATTTCTTCTTCATTCACTCATTCATTTCCGACTGACATTCTATGAGAATGTAGATGTGTGTAAGTAATAATAGTACAGCAGTTAGATATGGATGTAATAGACCGGAATTACACTCCAGTCAAGATTTCATTTGATATTTTTGATCATATTTTAGCTTCCCCACATCTTATATCAGAATAATAAGATCATATTTCTCAGAGTGTACCTCCATTCGACAGTTACACCTGTTTGCTGCTATTAACATGGTCTTATCCTGCAAAAAACAAACAAACAAAACCAGGATTTTTTGGGGAGGGGGAGGTGGTGAAGTATTTAAAATTCTGTATAGCTCCAGCAGCACTATAGTAAACAAATACTTTACTTCTCAACAAGCTCAAATTCTATTGTATAGGATGGAGCCATGGCATTGAAACTCTGCACTCTCTGTAACTGTACTGCAGACTCACTTCAAGAGAAGCAGCTCCATTATTCTAGGTGGGATTTATTAGCTATGCCATCAACTAAATATATAAATATTTTGCATGTTCAGGGGATAGTTATTTGCAAATGGATGGCCATCTGTCGGGGGTGCTTTGAATGCGATTTCCTGCTTCTTAGCGGGGGGTTGGACTAGATGGCCCATGAGGTCTCTTCCAACTCTACTATTCTATGATTCTATGATTCTATGATTCTAGAAGGAGTTGGTTTCCTCGAATAGGATTTACCAGGCCCTTCCCATGTGCCGAGGCCAGAGTCAATTACAGCCTTAAATGCTTTAAGGACTGGTCTCATCTGCGTCTCATTTAGGTGTCCTGTTCATTCAGTGTCAGGAGATCATTGATTCAGTTTGACACCTTGGCTCAAAGCTTTGGAATTCTGTGATTTGTAGTTGGATGAAGCATAGCACTCATTGTCACCAGCACTCTGCCAGGGAAGGCTAAAGACCTTGTAAAACTTCAGCTTCTGTGATTCCATAGCATTGAGCCATGGCAATTAAAGTGGTGCCAAACAGCATTAAGTCCACAGTGTTAATGCATCCTTACATGGGACTTGAATGCCAAAATACTGCACAAATGATAAGGTAGCTATGGTGGTATCAATAGAAGGAGCAAGAATAGAAGCAACAACAGCAATCATTCAGTCATAGCAAAAACCATCACCTGACTGTAGTAGTCACTGGTGTTTGCATGACTTTAGAGCTACAGTGTTCCCTCACTTATCGCTGGGGTTAGGTTCCAGGACAACCCTCAATAAGTAAAAATCTGTGAAGTAGGGGCGCTATATTTATTTTAATGTTTATACATTATTTTAGTAGTTATACACTATTTTGAGCCTTTATCAACCCATCATGTGTTGATAAATCGCCTCCTTCTCCTCCCGTTGCCGCTTGGGCTCCTTTTCTCTCCCTTTGGCTTCTCCTTCCTCCCTTCCTTAGGCTGTAAATTGTAATTTTTTATGATTTTTTAATAGTCTTTTAGAGTTTATTGAAAAACCCTGAAATAGCGGATCCGCAAAAAGTGAACCGTGAAGTAGTGAGGGAACACTGTAATATTCTCCTCTGTGGATTAAACAAGAGGAACTGAAATGAGTTTTTCCTAACTCAGTCTGAATTGCAGGATCTCCCCCAGGCAAATCCTTGAGGGCTGCACAACTAATCTGCTTTTATTTGGGCAATAAAGAAGTCATCTTTGAGCCAAGCAAAGAAGAAAAATCATAGCAACCATTCTTATTGCTCATTAATCATTTCTATTCCTTCTCTTGTCAGGACCCAGGCTGCAAGGCACCAATAACCATACACGGAGGCCAGAATCTATCTAATATCTTTATTGAAGGAATATATAAAGTTAATAAAAACAAGTGTAGAAAATAGTCCAGAATTAGACCTTTCAGGAAAGGTCAAAATTAGTCCAAAAAAGCAATGTCCAATATGAAATATTAAGGTCCAAAGTTGTAATCCAATAACCGAAACACTCACTTTGCCAGGCAAAGTGAGGGGAGATGGCAAGGTCCTTTAGTCCATGAACTTGAGCAAGGCTAGGAAATAACTTGATACTTGAAACAAGGCTTGAATCGTGGAACAAGGTAGCAAGGAACAAGAACAAGGTCCGTGGAATAACTTGGTAAAATCCGTGAAACAAGGCAAGGTTTAGTCCTGGGAAACAAGGCAAGGTCCGTAGGTAAACAAAGGCTGGAAAACAGGAGCGAAGGCTGGAAACAAGGACAAGGCTTGAGCAGGAACGAGGCTTGAAACGGAGCGCGCTGTCCAGACACAACTCGCTCCGGAGGCTGACGAATTGACTCCGCAAAGTTACTTCGCGGGTAAAACACCTATATAGAGTCTAACTTTCCCGCCGAAGCAGTTCTCTGGGAACCAGAAACGAAAGCTAAACTCTGAGGCCAGATGTTTGACTCCTTAAAGATTCTCACGAAAAGCAGGCTTAATTGGCTAAATTCTTAGCTGTTATTCTAGCACTCCTGCGCGAGGCTGCTTCCAAACCTCTCTGTTGTTTACAAAATTCATGGCGAGAGAACACAGGAGATGTAGGCTCAGGGTTTGTTTGACATACTTCTGGGGCACAACTTTCTTGCAGGTGCAAGGTTCCCAGATCTGCCTGGGAAAGATCTTGCTGAGAAGATTCCAGTTCTGACTGGGAAGGTAAAAAACCCAAGTTTTCTTCTTCATCAGGCATCACACTGTCATGAACAGGACTACAAGGCCCATGAGTCATCACATCTCTCCAGGACTACCCTCCTTCTTTGCTGCAATTATGATTCTTTATTGCAACCCTTTAAACCCATAGTTCAAAACTGAGGCATGCTGAGACACAGACAGGATGCAAAATTGCAATATTTAAAGTAGAACCACTAAGCCACTAAGCTGAATACAATTAAAAATGGTAGACATTGCAACGCAAGCACTTTCTTGTTGTCATCCAGCAGCTGGTGACAAATGTAGTACAGTGAGTACTTCTTAAACTTTGGACCCTGAGCACAAATGGGGCCCCCTTAGCTCAATGCTGGGGTCCTGGAAAATATGGCAGTGGTAAAAAGTTTCTTAATGCTACTCACACTTACACCAATCTGCAAGCAACAATGTTCAGTGTTAACAGTGGACTCTGCTGAAAATGTTTCAGCTGTATACCACATAAAAGAAAATCAGCCTGTTTAGCAACCCTTGCAAATGCTGGTTTATTGTCAGCAAATGTTTGGTTTTTATACCTATTTTATATGCTTGTATATCCAGGAGCATGTAAAAATTTCTCAGGCAGAAAGGAGTGGTGAGTGGGAAAGCCCTGGTCTAAGCTACACAAGATAATATACTGATCTTCTAGAGCAGGGGTCCTCAAACTTTTTAAGTGGAGGGCCGGTTCATGGTTCCTCAGACTGTTGAGGGGCCAGACTATGATGAAATAATCCAAAATTAGGATTGTTGTTGTTGTGTGCCTTCAAATCATTTCAGACTTAGGTCTAAAGTTTGGGACAGGGGACAGGTAAATGACCTTGGAGGGCCACATCCAGCCCACGGGCCTTAGTTTGAGGACCCCTCTAGAGACTTAAATACAACTAATAGGAATATATTTTCATAACCTGTTAAGATTATGATCCCAATATGGTTAAATATTAGTGCAGAGCAGTAAAAACACAGAAGACTAGGGGTTTATGTGAGCAGAGATAAAAAGAAAATAAACAATAAGACAAAATATCCAGCCTCCCTTTCCCTTTAAAAAGTCATGTGCATAAAATAAGCATCAGAGACATCAAATAAAATAGCAAAAATATGTTTACTCACAATCTTGTATGATGATGGTCATACAGGCAAAAACATCTTAGTTCCAAAGAAAAAACAGTTCAGGAAACTACATATCTCTTAACAGACAGGAACATCAGCATGGCATGGTCAGGAGCGAAGAGGAAGAGACAGGAAGAGGCATCTGTACATCACTTCCTGTGTGTCCCCAGAAAGGATACTCCCATTTCCCATTTCATATGCAAAACCCTTAAATGGTGTCATCAACTCTGGAATGCAGCTTGGCTCAGGTTACTAAGCAACAGACACAATTAACTACATAAACCATCCCACATTGAAAATGCATGCATGATTGCTTAGATAACCCAACAACAACACCCTTAATTCTTTCTAGTTCATCTCAAAGAAACCTCCAGTTGGAACTGTAGCCATACTTACCCGGCGACATGTCCTTTTGCACCCATTGATGCCTACAACTAAGTAGACACAAATAGAGCTGCCTTAAGTGGCTAAGATAATCCTTTAGATCCAGGTGGCATGGTATTCCAAGGGTCATAGGAGAGGTTGGAGCAGCTTTCCAGTTTTGAAGCAGATCTTTGACCCTAGAAGAGATTCAGTCCTTAATCCACTTGTCACCAACCTTTGCACATCGTCACTGAGTCATTTTCTCTCTAGTGTCTCTCTAGTTGTGACAGCGTGCACATTTCAAGGCTTTAGAGCCCCCTTCCCACAATTATGGCCAAAGTATAGGAAAATACGTAAACCATTCCCCTTACTTCATTCCTGATTATGATGATCTTGATGGTGGTGATATTTTCTGTTTGTTGTGTATGAACATAGACTTTCGGAATTAGTTTTAGATTTTGCTGGAACGTCAGTACCCACTACATAACAGTTTTAAACGCCTTCCCTATGATCATAGAAACATAAAACTGGATATTATTCCTGATAGCTGTTCAAATATTAAATTTACAGTTTGTGCTGTGATCAGGTATTGTTTTGCCATAAGCAATCCCACTTACCTCACAATCTCTGAAGGCCCCCAAAGCCGGGCACAGTGCCGGCATGGGGGGGGCCTACCGGCGCGGGCACTGGGGGGGCCTACCGGCGCGGGCACCGGGGGGGCCTACTGGAGTGGGAAAAGGGGGGCCTACCGGCGCGGGCACCGGGGGGGCCTACCGGCGCGGGCACTTCTCTGCTCTCCAAACCGCCGAATACCTTCCTAGTGAGGTGGCCTTGCCAGGAAGGCGTTCAGTGGCTTCTCTGCTCTGCAAAGCCCTGAACGCATTCCTGGCAAGAAGGAAGGCATTCGAGGCTTTGTGGAGCAGAGAAGCACTGCTTCTCTGCTCCCCAAAGCACCAACCTCGGCTCCTTCCTTGCGGAGGGAGGCACGGCAGCGGAGGCTGGCCGCAGGAGACAGGAGTTGCCTCGATGGCGCCCCCAACAAGATGGCGCCACAGGCAACTGCCTAGTTGGCCTGGTGGTTGAACCGCCTTTGGTAGTCTGTGATAGGATTTTAATTCTATAATTGTGTATTTTATTGAAATGTGTGCTTGTGAATGGCTCTTGGATGAAATTGCAACAAAGGATCATTTTCAAGTATACCATACAAGAAACAATTACTAACACTCTGCAGGTTTATGAAGGAGAAAGCCAGACTAAAACCAGTGAGACTTTATCCCTGGCAAGACTCTTTTATTGCTATTGTTGTTATCCTTGAATTCATTTCTGATTTATGGTGACCCTAAGGCAAACCTGTCATACAGTATTCTGAGGCTGAGAGTGTATGATTCATCCAAGGTCACCAATTGTGTTTCCATGACCAAGATGGAAACTGAACCCTTGTCTCCATATTCATAGTCCAGTGTTCAAACCACTGTACCATGTCTGTACTAAATTCAGTTTATAAACCAAGCCAAAGTAGAGTCACTGAATGAAATAGAATTACATGTGTTGACTTCCCGTTCAACAACTGGGTCCACTATAGTTTGGATTAGAAATTCATTTTAGACTTCACTTTCTCAAACACTACACTAAATATTTCTTGAATCGTATCATAATGTAAAAAATTAACTTTCTTATAATGTTTTACCATTGTACATACATGCATTGTATGAACATGATACAAACAGCATGTGCTTTAATTCTGGAATTAATTTTAGAAACTCCTTTATTTTAAACCAGGATTCCGGAAGAGTGAAGCACAGGTTTAATAAAACAATACATAGCAATATTCTAATGTCTAAAAATGACATTGAACTTCCTTCCTTGTTTATGTCGGAGATGGCTTAGCTATGTTAAAATAATGAATATATGTTTACCATCTAATAATTGTGATGTATGGCTCAACATGAAACCTTTTTTATTGTTGTCACCAGATTTATGAATCAAGCTTGCTCCAACAAACCACAGTGATCCTGGGGGAAACAGGATCAGTGAACTGAACAGCAATTATAGCTTCTCATTGCCAGGTGTCTTACTGGGCTTTGCAAACATTTCTGTCACAGTATTATAATAGTATTATGTCAACTGCACTGAAGGATCGGGAGGCCAGCCTTTTGCTGTACTTGCTGTCTCTTGTTACCTTGGGTGTCAAGTGCTTAAAAGCCAACACACAGCAGAGGAATGTAATACTTTAAATCTTGTGTCTTGTTCAACCGTTTGGCAACAAAACTTGGCATCATTGTTTGCTGTGGCAGAAGCAAAATGACACACAATCCGGATGCCAAAGTAAACGGATGCACATTGGCTGCTGAGGAACATCCCTACACTGTTGTGCCAATTTTTTATTTAAAAGTATCAGTTAGTTCTTCCTAAGCATGAAAAGCGTTCCTTATCAGTCTTGGTAAGTTAGAGCTAAGCTATGGTTTTCATTCTTCTGAGGACCCACCACACCTTAATTCCTTGATAATAATACTGAATATCTCATGCAAAAACAGTTTTGAAGTCATGTTCTATTTGGGTTTCACTTTCTTCCCATTTGGGGGACTTGGCAATTACAGGGGTAATAAACCTGCTTCTAGTATTTGGTCTAAGATACTGAATCCTAATCCTAAAATAGGTCCCGTATCTTTGATAGCTCCTTTAGGTTGGGACTGAAACACAGAGCAGATTTATCACTGATAGATAAGCATAGTTCTGAGTATCAAATTTAGCACAGCATACAAAATGGTGATTACTGTAACAACACATATTTTAAAATTACATTGCCTTTTGTTAAATGAGCACAAATGACAGTTTTCTTCCCCAAAAAAGCCTCAATACCAGGAGAAGCCTGGAGAAATTAATCAATCACCACTCACTGCCCAAAATTTAATAACCACTCTCTCTCTCTTTTTTGGAAGAGGTATAAATAGGCCAGGAAGTAAATTTTTTGACTGGGTACTTTCAGTTGTCATTATGTAACTTCAGAGACTGGAGAGAAATTTAATTGGGGACAGAATTTTTATGAAGGGGGCAAAGCCGTCTTCTTGACCTTATTCCTCAATTGCTAGACACATTTTGACCTGGACATAGTGGCATATCAGGATCACAAATAAAGTAAAATGTTCATATCTACCAAGACCACATCCTGCCTTCTCTCCGTGATAGTCAAATGTAACAAAACACAGTCAACAAAAAGTTTCACATTGCCCAGTACTATCTGTCTCCCAGAGCACTGACGTAGAGCATGAGTATGGCTTTAGCACACAACTTCTCCATTTTTGTCCTTTTGAACATTGACTCCTAGAAGGCCCAAATTATAGATTGTCAAGGATTTTGGAACTTGAAATCTAAAATATCTGGAGGGCCAAAGATTGAAACCTAATGGTTTAGTGATAACATCTGAATCAGAACAAACTTGACATTGCAGGATTATTGGCAGTTCTGTTTTGTTGAGGACCAAAATCTACCATAATTTTTATTTTCTGAAAATAACTGAACATAAAAATCTGTATAGTTGTAGCAGTAGAAACCAGTAGTTCCCCTCTCTTTCTAAGACCTCCACGACATTCATTTGAGAGAAAAATCTTTCTTCCTTAGTATCTTCAGACCTCTGGAAAATCTATCACTGCCAATGGATACAAGCTTATATAATTTCTTATTAGCAATGAGATGCAAGCCTTGACATCTGTTCATAATGGACTTTAATAGTCATGATATTCATGCAAAACCCACAGCGTCTACATTTAGGCAAGGGCTCAGAGGTGAAAGCTTCTATATCCCATTACCCAATTCCAGTGATTCCATTTATACAAATAATTACAGACTTAAATATTGATTCTGACATTTCCTAAAGAGAAAATATCATAGCCAAGTACAGTGGATAAGGCAGGTTATTCACATAGCCGCAACTCTCATAGGGATGATATGTGTCTTGTCTCAACTTTGATGTATTTCTTCCAGTAATCATTTCAGTCTGTGGAAATAATATCCCATGTTTGCATGATCAATTTCAGTTCAAAACATCCTAGTTTATTTTACTGTGACATTCTTTTGAACACACACATCTTTTCCTTTTGAAGAGACTTTCTTTTATAGTTTGCATGCACACAATACTATCTTATAGAACTTGGAACTTTCCTGGGGGGAGGAGAGGGGCAGCCACAAAAGTCACTCACAGCCTCTGCATAGGCAATCAATGCACATTGATCTGAGCTTGGAAATGTTTTTTCTTTGGCCAACAACCCTGATAATCTCCATATAGCATGGACAATGGCAATTATTTTTAAGGGATTATGACAGCTATGATACCCAAAAGTAACATGTACAACATCTGATCATGACAAATGTACAGGCATTGTGCCGTTGCGCCTGGGGCTATAACTCTTAGCGAAAGAGGCATGGACATCTTTCCCCAGAGGATTGCTTCTTGCCCTCCTTTAGGGAAGCTGGAACTCCCAAGGATCAAAACACTGTAGATAACTCAAAACTGGTTTTATTGTTTCAAAAGGTTATCCCTTTAAGGCAATAAGCTGGAAGTTTCAAAGGGGAAAAGGAAAATATACATTACAGTTTCTGGTTGTCTTGAGTCTAAGGAGCTTTGCAGCTGAGAAGCTTTTCCAGGTCCCTCTTTCTCAATGGCTGTGAATGCCAGAGCAATCTTCAGCCTCAGTCCAAATGGCCTATGTTTGAAGACACAGAGTCTTCCTCTGGTGCCAAAGAACTGATCTGAAGGCACTTGAGACTCCTCAACGTTGTCCAGGTTGGCCCTGAACATGAAGCATAAGTCTCAAGGGTAAGAACCTCAGAATTGGTGCTGAGAGGTAACTTAATCAAGGGCTTTTAGAGCCAAGTCTCTTTCTCATGTCCATCTGATAGAAAGCTTGATGCTGGAATGAAAAAGAAAACACGGACCCACTCCAGGAAAGGGTGGAGTCAAACAATTAAGCTGAGGGAGAAATATAACTGGTGCTAACAACATTGATTGACAGCTATGAATAACCAATCAATCCAACTACATTTACAGGGTAAAGGCAAAATCAGGCATGATACAACAATTCAAATCTTGCAACTTACAGTTCGACACAGGCATTACATGTAAATATTTGAGAGTATATTTATGGCATTCCTTAGGGTCCTTATTATGGATTGATTATAACAGTTATGTAGGACAACTCCCCCCTCCCCCAACATATATTTAATCAAATATCTGGTTTTGAAAGTAGTTCAAGATTGGTGTGTAAATTAATACATTCCCCAATAGGCAGGATGCATTTTTCAGAAGAATCTGATTTGGGAAAGGAGGAAACAATATTCAATGGTTATAGTAAAGCCCAGTGTTTAAAACAAATTCCTTGTTCTCCCCAATAAAATTTGAATATCATATATATATATATATATATATATATATATATATATATATATATATAATATCTTTATTAGTTTTAACAGAATAATAAAAAGCAAAATCCCAAATTGGGAGAAAAAGAAAAGGAGAGAAAAAAAGAGAAAAAAGGAAGGAAATGTAAAAAAGAAAAGAAAAGAAAAGAAAAGAAAGAAAGAAAGAAAGAAAGAAAGAAAGAAAGAAGAGAAAAAAATATTTTAAAAAGTGAATATAAAAATGACTTCTTGGCAGTTTCTTCAAGGTAATTTGTCTTTTCTTTCTTCCTTAATTTCTCCTTGAATTCTAACTCCTTTTCTTCTTATTTCCTTCTCCTTTCTGTTGAGGTTACCTTTCTTTCTCTTTATATTTTATCTTTCCTTTTCCTTTGTCATCTATTTTTGCTTCCTTCTCTCATCTATCCGTTTTAGGTTTTCCATCGTTCTGTCCTAATTTGTTTCTTTGATTTGTTCTCCTTTATTTTTTGCTAGTAAGAAAGTCAGCCTGTCCATGTTACATATGTCAAGCACCCTTATCAACCAATCGTCTTCCTCTGCGGTTTCTTTTTTCTTCCATAATTTGGCATAGCAAATCCTTGCCGCTGTTGTTAGTACAAATAATAATTTGTCTTCATTATTTTCTATTTTTATTTTGTGTGTCCCTAATAAAAATGTTTCTGCTTTAAATGGTATTCTAAACTCTAATATTTTTTTCTAATTTTTCCTGTATCCTTTTCCAATATTTTTGGGCCTTTTCGCACGTCCACCACATGTGGAAATTCGATCCCTCTTTCTTTCCACACTTCCAGCATTTTGTATTTGTGTTTTTGTCGAATTTCCCTAGTTTCTGGGGGGTCATATACCACCTGTAAGCCATTTTAAACCAATTTTCTTTCAAATCTACTGCGTAACAGTATTTTAATTTTTTATTCCATATTGTCTCCCATTCTCGCTGTTTAATTTGTCTCCCTAGATTTTCTTTCCACCTTTTCATATAGTTCTTTTCTTTTTCCTTTTCTACTTCCCACTCTATCAATTGTTTGTATATTTTGGTTATTATTTTCCTATCTGATTGCATTATTTTATCCCACCAATTATTTTGATCAGAAAACTCTATTTCTTTATCTTTTTTGTGGTACTCCTTTATCTGCCAAAATTGGTACCAATTTGAATATCTCATATTTCACTTGGAGGGTCAGCCTTTCAAAATCAATGCAAATAACTTCTCCTTTTTTTTATTACTGTGTTATTGATTCTAAATGCTTTTTGCAGACTGAATACCTCCAAGGCACCCAATCCCATCTAATTCTGAAAGCTAAGAAGGATCCTGGAAAATAACTAGGATCCGCCCTGGTCAGTATTTGGATAGGAGATTGCCAATGTATATCACATGCAGTAGGCTTGGAGGTGTCTACAGACAACACCAGCTCTTCGGCTTAGAAATGGCGATGAGCACCAACCCCCAGAGTCGGACATGACTAGACTTAATGTCAGGGGAAAACCTTTACCTTTTCTATGGGGTTAAAAACCCAGTACAGGTTCTACAATCTTTAGCTCATGGGTGGTAAACCTACAACACACATATAATTATAATTGTGTCTTTATTGCCCATGACCCATGGCTGAGCAATTCTAGAATTACAGTCTCCCAAACTAACTTTTTACAGCACTGAGATTAAAGTTTTTGAATCCTTCACATTCATAAAGCATATACAATAATCTCAAAGCTATTTCAAATAGTAAACATAGTGATGGCTCATTGAAGAAATAGGTATGATAGTCTTTAAATATATGTACTCCAGTTTATGTAAACAGGAATAAAGCATCATTCTCCTGAAAGAATTCAATAAGGGATTCTTCAAATTTATATCCAAAGTATTTTTCTCTTACATCTTTCCAAAAACAAAATACTATACCAAAACAGTAATTAAGGAGTAACTTCTTGGAAAGAAGGACTAGTACTTTCTAATACTGAAACTGTCAACACATTTCCCAATTAATCGTCTGTACCCATAATGTAACCATAACCAACCCTTTCAGTCTGTTCTCATAGGATTTGTGTTCTGGCCTGTTACCATCTTTTAATTTTTCCTCTGAACTAACTCCAGCTTGAGAAAGTTCTACTTGACTGTTGAATAGAGCTATACTCTAATTTTCCAAAGCTGGAAATGAGGCTTGACTTTGCCTAAAGCAGAGCAAAGTCAGACTGAATCCTAAAAACCTGGGATACTCATTGGAAATTGCTGTGTATCATTGAAACTACCAGTGGTGCATTTTCTGCAGGTCCAGTTGTTTTGGCTGGTGTAGACAAGCCCCAAATTACATAAAATTCTGTATTCTGTATAAAATGCTATTTATGGCCTACATGAAGCAAGCAGAGAACAACATTCCTCCCATGGAGTATCATCTCCCTGTCTCATCTTTGCCTTTTCAAAATGTTCTTTGCTATCATCTAGTCTATTTCTCTTTCCTTCATTTCCTTCCCCTTGCCTCCCTCACTTCCTTGTACCTGTTGGTGTTCATGAATTTTCGATATTACTTTTGGTAATTCAGTTTGGCCACATGTTCTACCTGTACATTTGAGAGCCTGGAACAATGTCAATACCAGACAATTTCACCTTATGTCTGGAGGCTCTGTCGAACTGGCTACGTGCTAGTAGACTGAAGGTGAACCCGGCAAAGACCGAGATTCTCTGGCATGGCCGCTCGACTGGTCTGACCCATTTGCTACCCACCTTTGATGGTGCTGCCCTATCTCCTTTGCCTACAGTTAAGAGCCTGGGTGTCGTTTTAGATTCGCAGCTGACAATGGAAGCTCAAGTCGCTGCTGCCAGCAAACAGGCCTTTTTCCACCTACGACAAGCGAGGCAACTGGCACCCTATCTATCTGATGAGGCGCTGGCAACAGTCATCCATGCCACGGTCACGTCTAGGCTGGACTATTGCAACTCCCTGTATGTTGGCCTTCCGATGTCCACGACCCGAAAGCTCCGTATTGTTCAGAATGCGGCAACCAGGCTACTCACAAGAACACCCATGAAATGCCACATAACATCAGTGCTGCAGCATCTGCATTGGCTTCCAACTGATTACCGTGGTCTATATAAGATGCTAGTTCTGACCTTTAAAACTCTTTATGGCCAGGGCCCATCGTACCTTAGGGACCGTCTCTCCTTCTCCCATCATCGGAGGTCGCAACGACCATCCCAACGAGACTTACTTTATGTACCGGGTCCTAGAGAAGTGCACTTGGAAAGGACCAGGCGCAGAGCTTTTTCTATTTCTGCCCCTGCCTTATGGAATGCCTTGCCGCCCTATATGAGAGCCATTCGTGAGTTAGGGCCTTTTACCCTAGCACTCAATACCTGGCTCTTTACTAGAGCTTTTAATCTATGTTAATTTTATTAATATTTGTATGTATGTATTTTTATCCTTTACAATTTTATCTTGTAAATCGCCTAGAGCATCGTGGATGGAGGGTGATTAATAAGTAATTAAATGATGATGATGATGATGATAAATTACTGCATATACTCTAAGATAAGCCGAGTTTTTCAGCCCTTTTTATAAGCTGAAAAAGCCTCCCTCGGCTTATAATCGGGTCAAGGTCAAGGCCAGCAAGGAGCCTGCAGGCTATTGCTTGCAATATGTAATCTATTTCTCTCTTCTCCCTTATCAGTATGTTTTCTTTTGCAAAGCCTCCCTCACTCTTAATCAAGGGAATGTTTTGAAAAGAGAAAGATGCCCTTACAAGTCAGGAAGAAGAAATATATATATATATATATATATATATATATATATATATATATTCATTAATCTTATGAAAGCATTTTCCCCTGAAATATTTGTTAAACTCTCCTACAGATATATAGGCATTAACCCCTTGAAAGCTTTTGCAATCTCTATGTACCTTTATATTTGTATCTATCTATATACATTAATTTTATATATGAATTTTCCCCTCATAGGTTTGAAGGTCTTTGCAAATCCTTTATACATATAGATCCATGTACCTGTGTATCTGTAGCCATACATATACATTATTTTAATATATGAATTTACCCTTATATGTTTGCAAGTCTCTGCAAATTCTATATAGATATAATTATCTATATAAAGAGAGATGTCTGGATAGATATGAATATATTCTTACCTACTTATATATAGGGCTTGCAAATATTACACGGGGGAAAGACACAAATATATATAGACATGTCTAGATATATATATATATATATATATATATATATATATATATATATATATATGGCTTTCAAATATTGTAGGGGAAATGCACACATGCATACATAGAGAGAGGGGGGGGATTTGCAAACGTTTCAGGGGGAAATGCATATGTGAAATTAGTATCTATAATTATAGATCTATATCTAGCTCTGCATTGCTTATATAAGAATTGAATGTTTGCCTGTTACTATGTTGGAAGCCGGCCTGAGTCCCCATGGGGAGATAGGGTGGGATCAAAATGAAGTTTATTATTATTATTATTATTATTATTATTATTATTATTATTATTATGATGTTATTGTTGATACCATATTGTTTTTGTTGCCCCTACTTTTCCACTTCTAGTGCTAGTTTATTGTTTTTCTTTGAAATATGGTAACTATTCAAAAACATTTAACCCACTGATGCCTGAATTAATGAAATTTTATTGTTATCTATTTTTATGTTGAAATTTACCCGTAGCTGCTACATTTCCCACCCTCGGCTTATACTCGAGTCAATAAGTTATCCCAGTTTTTTGTGGTAAAATTAGGTGCCTCGGCTTATATTCGGGTCGGCTTATATTCGAGTATATACTGTATGTAGAACTCTATGATCTTGTGACCACTGCTTGCTAAACATTTTATATATTCTGGGCTTATGACAGCCACAGGCTAAACATTTTATGTTCTTTGTTTTTCATATTATTTATAACTTTTCCAAGCTCCACCACAAATGTTTGGCAAGTCACAGTTACAAGGCCAATAGTTGTGCTTTAACTGCTGCCAAATGAAGCATGTTTTAATCTGGTGTTAAAAAGCATCTTACTATGAGGATGGGGAGATGAGTATTTTGGATTTCGGTCTGAGTGACATATAACATTAATTTGGGGTTGGTGGGATCACATCAAAAACAGGAGGGGGATGAAGATTTGAATCCATTTTTCACAGTGTTGGTAGCTTTTATTTAGACACGATTTTATTGGAGGTTGTTTCACATCCTGCACTTTACAAATACTCCCTAAAGCACCCACTTTGTTTTCTCCAATAAAATACATCCGGCAAAATTATTTATTCCCCATGAATGGTTCCTATTTAGTACAAGTTCCTTCCTTCCTCTCATGGTTATTAAACCGGTTGTTTTATTAATTCGTTCTTAGATGTCACTGTTCCTTAATTATAATGTGGTTTATGTCTCTGAAGTTTTCTTTTCCCTAGAAAAATGACCAGTCTATCAGACCTGCATAATAGATCATTTTGACAGGGTTAGAAAGCGAGGCCAGCTTAGGGGCTCAGAAGGCTATATGGGGTTGAGCAGAAATGGCTGTTGATGTGTGGCTATAACATGCAGTTGCGTGCTATTTCCCAGCTGCTGTAACAATAAAAAAATAGAAAAATGATTAACATGAAAACATGGCTTTACAAGAATTTTTCTTCATTTAAAATAAAGGCAATACATCAAAACTAACACTATAAAAACCTCTTTTGGAGATACCAGTGATTAATAAATATTCAAAGCACATGGGCAACAAGAACATATTAACCTTCCTTGCCTGGAGTATTTGCTTCATCATTTTATAGAAAGTCTGTTCTTCTTTGCATACAATCTTTACCTTGTTCATTTTTCAGACTGTAGAGGGCATTCAATCCTCCAGTATTACATGGGAGAATATTTGCACTGTTTTCCTGTATTTGCCAAGGTAAATTTAATTAAATGTCAAACATATATTAACTACTGCTCCTGCCAGTCATTTCATTAAAAAAAATTAAATGGTGGTCTTTGTCCCCTGGAATTTACTAAATATTTCACAGGAAGCTTACTTCCTTTGACTATGTCTGATCTATGATCCCCTTTAAAGACATTTTCAGAATCAGAGTGTAATCAAAATGTGATAAACATGCTGGCAAGGATTGCAGGCCTATTCATTTATTAACTCCCTTTTGCAGGGCATGAAAAATATATACATCTAAGCTGTATCTTATTATGCTTTACATTGGCTTAGGAGAGCCAGGCTGCTAAGGCAATATCTGCTGTGGCTCTTCTTTCCTGTCAATAATATTAATTATGTTTATTCTAATTCTATTTATTTCTATCCTGCCTTTCCCCCAGACGTAAAGCAGATTACAGTTAAAATGACGTTGTTAAAAATCCCCAAAATACGAAAGTTGAACCACCAATCATCAATGAAAAACAATTAAAACCATTTTAAAAAGAATACCAAGTTCCAAGTTAATTCATTGCTTAGACCACAGGTTTTCACATACAAGGCAAACAAACAAATACATGAAAACCAGATTGTTAAATATATAGGATTAGTGTCAGCCAAAAGGTAGAAAATCTTTTCTGACACCATATTGGTTTGAAGGAGATAAAAAATAGGCTGTAGAATTTTAGTTCAAATCTACATTGAAACCTGGTCCATATCTACATTACACATCAAATTAGGTTATGATTTTACAAAATAAGCACCAAAACATCATGTTTAACTACAAATTTGACAGAACAAGTAGTTCAATACGCAGTAATGCTATGTAGTAATTACTGTATTTATGAATTTAGCACCAAAATATCACCATGAATTGAAAACATTGACTACAAAAATGCGTTGGATAATCCAGAACGTTGGATAAGCGAGTGTTGGATAAGTGTGACTCTACTGTATTAGACTTGATTCACTTGATTTGTGATTGCTTTGAGAGGCTTGAAGCAATATATCTGTGATTTCATAGTGTAAAGCTGATCCCTGATATTTTGTTTGAAGCTAATTAGAAAGCTCTGTTCTTTACTTAACCATGTCAAGGTGCATAGGACGTCATACTAGGCAAGTTGTTTCAGCAGAAATTTCAAAAGCACCTCTTGCCATCTCTGACAATAAAATATACAGTAACATTAACATGGAAAAAAGAACAGAACACTGCCCTTTCAGGATGACCAAATTCTGTTGCTTGAGACAGCTTCATAGTAAGAGTGGCCATAGATGATCCAACTGGGGCTGTTAGCTTGTTTAATTGGCTCATATATAGATCTATGATTCTGTAGTGGATCAGTTCTTTTATTGATATCATATTCTGGCTGAAAATAATGTGTCATAGGAAAATCTTTAGGAAAGAATACATTGGTGAAAGAACACCTTGGTTGCTCATTATGCAAGTATTATTCTGTATACAACCATCATGTTTAATAGTTTTTGAATTTCATGGGACACATGAAATGCCAAATGTATAGTGGATTTTGGTTTTAAAGCTAAAGGTAAAGGTTTTCCATGACATTAAGTCTAGTCGTGTCCAACTCTGGAGGTTGGTGCTCATCTCCATCTCTAAACCGAAGAGCCAGCATTGTCCATAGACACCTCCAAGGTCATGTGGCCAGCTAGACTGCATGGAGTCCCATTACCTTCCTGCCAGAGCGATACCTATTGAACTACTCACATTTGCATGTTTTGAACTTCTAGGTTGGCAGAAGATGGGGCTAACAGCGGGAGCTCACCCCACCCTCCAGATTCGAACCGCCAACCTTTCGGTCAGCAAGTTCAGTAGCTCAATGGCTTAACTTGCTGTGCCACCAGAGGCTCTAAAATTTTGGTTTTAGCAAGTCAAAAATAGTCAAAACTATTTTGAATGTGTGTGGGTCAGCATTGATAGGCAGTTTATTTATTTTGCCAACTTGCAGGTACTTGCCAAGGGAGGGGAATTCTCTAATCCATTGTCATTCAGGCATCCTTAAATATGAAGACTTTGACAACCCCAGTGTGTAAATAGAGCTGCCCTAAATATGTTCTATGTAGTTTAAGTGTGCCTGGGGTAGATTTCAGGCAGCCTTTGTTATGCCTGGGAGGACTGCATGACAACCAGTGTCTCCATATTTCTGAGTGCTTGATCTTTAATACACTTCTGGTTGATAATCCCTGAAGAGGCTCAACTACACAGAAATCTTGTTAGACAATTTTGGCATATTATTTTAGAGAGAAACTCAGCCACTCCCCAGCCCTGCCTTAGGAAAAGCTTATGTTCTTCCACCTCCTATTCTGGGGTCCATGTGCATTTGTGACCATAGTACTTGATACTTTAGAATCAAACATCACAGACATATCCATGAAGCTGAGATTTGACTGTTCAGCAGCTTCATTTTCAGGTTGTGTGTTTTTGCAAGGTACATAGCAAGACTTTGGGTATTCTCTGTCAACTTGAGAGATAGAAAGGACAAATGTTTTCCTTTTGTTAAGTGAAACCAAAGGATTGTCTATGTAAGCCGCCCCGAGATGGTGGCGGGGTATAAATAAAGTTTATTTTTATTACTATTGTCTATACTAGTGAAGGTCCATGGATTCACCTTGAATGAAAGGTTAGTAGTCTTCATGATGCATAGCTCCTTCTGGTGAGTATCCTGAGGCTTTGGGGTTTAAACCAGCTTTGCCACAGTTTGGGCAAAGTCAGGGATACTCTGGAGTTTGCTGGAAATTCTGGAGTATTTCACAGCTTTGGGGCAGTCTAGAGAGCTAGATTGGATCCAATTCAGATAATTATAGTCATACCAGTACTCCTCGCTAACCACTGAGCTCCTGGCTATCACAGATGCCTCTATAACATCAGAATTGGGCACTCATGTGAATGACACAAAATAAGGTGACAGTCCCCTATCCTTCTGCATGGTTGTATGAATGTTCATTCTGGTGTTAGGTGCCTGAAACAGGCAGGGGCTCAGACGAAGCTGAATAGCAAGCCAGGAATGATGGAATGGACACAGAGGAGCTGAGAGGCAAAGTACCCCAGCAGAGCAGCTGCGCTCCTTGGCCATGTGAACAATGGCATCAGATTTGACATGAACGTGCCAGATCTGAGATTGCTCTGGAGCCAAACTGCCAGGTCTAGCAGAGCTTGGAAAGTTCCTATAAAAAGCAATTATCAGTAGTTGCATTATACTTCCAAGTGCTATAGAGCTATTACTAATATTTTTAAAAGTGACCTTTTCCTTTCCTGATAAAACAGTTCCTCTTAGATTTTAATGCAAACAGTTGCCCACAAGCCAGTTGCCCATGGCACAAAACATGCTCCCCTCCTGTCCACTTCAGTATTACCATAACAAGGCAAATCAGCCCTTGAACTATGTAATAATCCAGCTCTGTTGTTTAGTGAGGCCACTGCAACAATAAGCATGTACAGTGAGGTTCGTTCGTTTCCTTCGATCTCCTTCGTTTTTATATACATAATAGATACGTTGTCCCTAGTAGGGAAATCACAAGTAACTGACTGATTATTTAAATGTACTATAAACTTTCGTTCATACTGGATCTGTTTCTCTGTCTTTATCCGTCTTTGGTTCCTCTGCCACCATCTCCTCTTTCCTATTTTTCCACTGGATCTTTGAAAGTCCAACTGCTAAACTACACACATCTCTAAACGCCACCATAGTTTAACAAATGTAGTAATGGAAACTTCCCGCCTTTTTACCCCAGCAGTGCCTCTTCCATTTTGTTGAGCAGGTCAAATAAACATGTATCTTTTGAAATCAGAGTTTCGTAAACACAACCAGCACTGCCTGACTGGAGACACCTTTGCTCTTGTTCTGAGATATTTATACAATTTACAGCAAGCTGTCTTTGGAGGTTGACTGACACTCTCCAGCATAGCCAGGAGCATCTGCAAACTCTGCATATTATATTAAGAAAGGCCTCTCTGTTCTCCCTCCCTCCCTACAAGTTCCTACAAGAGAACAATTTTACCCCAGAGCCCTTTTCTTCCAGCAGAGTACATGGTTAAACTTTCTTTTCATTCAGCCTCATTTGGTGCAATTTCAAAACAACAGTATCAAATATTTAAAGGAACATTCTGTACCCTGCTATCTATCATCTCCTTTCCATATCTATATATATAAAAGAGTGATGGCATCACGGCGATTCACAAAACAACAAAAGTACAGGCCCCCCAACCTCAAAATTTGACAACACAACCCATCATCCACGCCTCAAGGTTGATACAACAAAAAGAAAAGAAAAATAAAGTCCTAATTAGAGGGAGAGCAATAATTTTTTTTATCCAATTGCTGCCAGTTTAGAGGGCTAATCTCTGCCCACTTGGTTGCCTAGCAACCAAGGAACAGCCAGGTTTCAGTTAGGGGACAGGCAGAGTTAGGCCTCACTTAGGCCTCTTCCACAGATTATCTAATTTGCACTGGATTATATGGCAGTGTAGACTCAAGGCCCTTCAACACAGCTATATAACCCATTTATAATCTTATATTATCTGCTTTGCACTGGATTATCTTGACTCCGCACTACCATATAATCCACTTCAGTGTGCATTTTATACAGCTGTGAAGAAGGGGCCTCATATAATCCAGTTCTGAGCAGATAATATAAGACTAGAAATATACTGTAGAGTCTCACTTATCCAACGTAAACAGGGCGGCAGGATAAGTGAATATGTTGGATAATAAGAAGGGATTCAGGAAAAGCCAATTAAACATCAAATTAGGTAATCGTTATACAAATTAAGCACCAAAACATCATATTATACAACAAATTTGACAGAAAAAGTAGTTCCATGCGCAGTAATGCTATGTAGTATTTACAGTAGAGTCTCACTTATCCAACACTCGCTTATCCAACGTTCTGGATTATCCAACGCATTTTTGTAGTCAATGCTTTCAATATATCGTGATATTTTGGTGCTAAATTCATAAATACAGTAATTACTATATAGCATTACTGTGTACTGAACTACTTTTTCTGACAAATTTGTTGTCTAACATGTTTTGGTACATAAAATATCGCAAACAACACCACTCTGAAAACAAGGGAATTCCAGACAGGAAACAATCAGGGCCAGCTAACACCTCCCAACAAAAAATTCACTCAGGGAGGAAACAGCCAGGCTTTAAAGCTGCAAGGCCATTACATCCTAATCATTTTTCCTAATTGCAGCATTCATACTTGCCTCCAACAAAAAAAAAAAAACCCAATCAGAAATATTGTATATTCACAACCTTTAGGAAATAATATCTCCTGATGGCGCAGCGTGTTAAAGCGCTGAGCTGCTGAACTTCTGGACTGAAAGGCCACAGGTTTGAATTGGGGGAGCGGAGAGAGCCCCCACTGTTAGCCCCAGCTTCTGTCAACCCAGAAGTTCGAAAACATGCAAATGTGAGTGCATCAATAGGTACTGCTCCGGCGGGAAGGTAACGCCGCTCCATGTAGTCATCCCACATGACCTTGGAGGAGTCTACGGACAACGCCGGCTCTTCGGCTTAGAAATGGAGATGAGCACCAACCCCCAGAGTCAGACACGACTGGACTTAATGTCTGGGGAAAACCTTGACCCTTGACCTTAACTACCACCAATTCCTCAATATTTTATTTCCCAGACCACCAGACTTCGCCACAGCAACGCGTGGCCGGGCACAGCTAGTATATATATATGTGTGTGTGTGTGTGTGTGTGTGTAAAGTTATTTCCGCCGTGATTATAACAACACAACTATGCACCCCAGAAACATCAAACTTGACAACACAATGCAAAAGCCTTGCCTCAAGGTTCATACAATACAATCGAACCCCCAAAACGGAGCCGGGACCCGCAAACCCCCAAAAACCGCTCTAATAAGAAAACAGAACAATATAATCTCTAAAATCAGGACAATAAATACAAATCAACACTCACAAAACAGGAGAATTCCAGACAGGAGAATTCCAGACAGAAAACAATCAGACCCAGCTAACACCTCCCAACAAAGAAACAACCAGGAAACAGCCAGGCCTCAAACCTGCAAGGCTATTCATTGCTAATCGAGGTAACTAATTCCAACATTCATACTTCCTGCACTCAGACTATTCATTGCTAATACAAATCAACACTCACAAGACGGGAGAATTCCAGATGGGAGAATTCCAGACAGAAAACAATCAGACCCAGCTAACACCTCCCAACAAATAATTCCTTCATCCAGGAAACAGCCAGGCCTCGAACCTGCAAGGCCATTCACTGCAAATCGAGGTAACTAATTCCAACATTCATACTTCCTGCACTCAGACTATTCATTGCCATTTGACCTGGCCAACCAACAATTCCACAAGGTAGAAAGCGGCCAGGCTGTTAAGCTGCAAGACTATTCACTCCTTTTCAACCAACCCAACCAGAATATACCCTACATGGATAACCCTCAGGTTTGTAAGCCATCAGGCCACTCCATCCCATCCAACCATCCCAAGCAAGGAAGCCCCTATATAGAAACTGCCCAGGCTTAAAAGCACAAAGGCTATTCAGTGCAATTCCAATTGGCCACAGCAACGCGTGGCAGGGCACAGCTTATATATATATGTCTATATATATAAAAGAGTGATGGTATCAGGGCAGCTGACAAAACAACAAAACTACAGGCCCCCCAACCTCGAAATTTGACAACACAACCCATCATTCATGGCTCTAGGTTGATACAACAAAAAGAAAAGAAAAATAAAGTCCTAATTACAGGGAGAGGAATAATAGTTTTTATCCAATTGCTGCCAGTTTGAAGGCTAAGCTCTACCCACTTGGTCTCCTAGCAACCTACTCAGCCCAGGGGACAGGCACAGTTAGGCCTCACTTAGGCCTCTTCCACAGATTATCAGATTTTAACTGGATTATATGGCAGTGTAGACTCAAGGCCCTTCCACACAGCTATATAACCCATTTAGAATCTTATATTATCTGCTTTGAACTGGATTATCTTGACTCCACACTGCCATATAATCCACTTCAGTGTGTATACTAAACATAAAGACAACCATACAACAGCTCACCACTACCTCAACAATTTCTCACCAACACCACCAGACAACGCCACAGCAATGCGTGGCCGGGCACAGCTTATATATATATATATATATATATATATATATATATATATATATATATATATATGATAATTCAGTCTATGTCTGAAATGTAGCTGGGAATATTATACCATTAAATTAACACTTAGTTTTTCAAAAAGAAGTTTCTGTGTAGTGAATACCATACAAAATTCTTACGATACATTCACTGACAAGCATGCCTGTTAATCTTATTTTACTACTGGTATAATAATGGTCAAAATGTTGATTTTTAAGAGGAGACAAAGAACAACTTGGGAACATACAGGGGAAAAACTTTACTCTTGCTCTGAATGAGATGATCATGTCACACTTCTGACCTTATACACAGCCCCCCCCCCCCTCCAATTCATATTCATTTTAAAGACGGAGTCCCGCAGATCCCACCAAACAACACAGGACAGCTTCCAGTGGTTGCCAATGGGATTTCATCTTTAAAGCATATAGAAATGAGAGGATTGTGAAGTCAGGGAGGAATTGACTCCACTGCTCTCCCTATGCATAGAAACTGCTAAAACTGGGAATTTTAAGGCGGGATGGGAACTGCTGGTTTTTAAGTTTGGATGGAATTGTTGGATTTTAAGGTGGGATGGGAACTATTGTTAAATTCTCTGTTTCCTTTGGAAATGGAACATCACTGAACGCCATACTGAGGACCTCATCACATTGAAGTTTTTACCCATCCTAGGACACATCCAGAACAGTTCAGGAACACAGCCTGCTGGATCCCATCAAGCGACGTAGAGCTCTTTCTGGTGGAGCTCTATCCTTGAACTGTGCTGGATGGGTCCTAAGAAGAGGCAAGGAGAACATGGGAGGCTTTCCATCTTCCTGTTGCCAGCAATGAAGTGAGCATGGGGGGAACCCATGCAGCAATGCTTTCCCTCATGTGATGGGGAAGGTGTCACTGTGGGTAATGTTGGGTTTGGGACAACGGATTCCTCCACTCCCCACCAGATTCACCGTTGCCTGGCAAATCCCCTCACTGTCGCCCACATTAGGCAAATTCTTGTGATGAGGTTGTAAGAAGACGATTTCCCTACCTTTCCCCCCTTGTGGGATGACGTCCCTAATCTATTCAGCAATATATTATTTTCCTAATTCCTCTTTACTAGGAATGATAAAGCTAAGCACTAGAAGCAACATTTGGAACTGAACTCTGACATAAATTTAATCTTGAAATGACATATGAGCTTCTTACAATGGTTGATATTCTAACTCAGTTTTTAAAAATACTAGTAAATTTGAGGGGAATGCACACAAGTATGTTAAGATGGAAGAATACGTGTCATGAACTGATGAACCCAAATTGTGGGTGCAATCATTATGATCTGGATGCAATGTAACACATCCAAAGCTTTGCTTGTCATAGAGAGGAAGAGGATGGAACAAGGAAATGTGTTATGAGGGTAAAATCAGCAAGTTTTTAATGCACGATGGCATAAAGAAATGGCTGCTGCATGGTAAGCAGGGATTTGAAATGAGATTAACTGCGTAACACCATAAATACATTGCTTATGTATTTATAATTCCTCAACATGATTCCAAGGAGCCCCGGTGGCGAAGTGTGTTAAAGCACTGAGCTGCTGAACTTGCAGACCGAAAGGTCCCAGGTTCTAACCCCAGGAGCGGCGTGAGCAGCCGCTGTTAGCTCCAGCTTCTGCCAACCTAGCAGTTCGAAAACATGCCAATATGAGTAGATCAATAGGTAAGGTAACGGCACTCCATGCAGTCATGCTGGCCACATGACCTTGGAGGTATCTACGGACAATGCTGGCTCTTCAGCTTAGAAATGGAGATGAGCACCAACCCCCAGAGTCGGTCACGAATGGACTTAACGTCAGGGGAAAACCTTCACCTTTACCTTAAAACATGATTCCAGTCAATAACAAAAATCCAGATGAGATAAGAAATTATCGGGAGGAGAAAACTTTCAGAAGGAATGGCCTAGAATTCAAACTATAATCCAGAGCACTCTTGACTCTGGTAACTGTCCTACAAAAATGATTTTAAATACTCAAGACATAGTACACAAACTCATTTATGATAGAGGAAGGCTATATGTTTGGACTTCTGAAATTTTAACCACATCTACTACGCAGAGCGACAGAACACGTGAGCAAAATTTATGGAGGTACTACCTATATAAGGCAGTGGTTCCCAACCTTTGTTCCTCCAGGTGTTTTGGACTTCAGCTCCCACAGCTCCTGACAGCAAGTAAACTGGCTGAGGTTTCTGGGAGTTAAAGTCCAAAGCAACTGGAGGACCAGAAGTTGGGAACCACTCTTCTGAGGTATTATGGGATAACTGATTTTCTTCATATGTATATGGCTACCAGTTAGTATCATACTCAGTACATGAGTCTTAATTTGAAGGGTCTTAACAATCTCTAAACCAAGTCCATCTGAGAGAGAGAAAGAGAGAGCAAAGTCTAAAAATATTTCATATGGATACAGCGGTCTCTAAGATATGGGGGTCTGAAAGTAATACAAAAAAAAATCATATTTGACAAATTCAAGGGTCACATGCTAAGTGAGTGAATGTTCTAAACCAGGGGTCCCCAAACTAAGGCCCGGGGGCTGGATGTGGCCCTCCAAGGTCATTTACCTGGCCCCCGCCCTCATTTATAATATAATATTTTATATCAGTTTTAACAATATAATATATTGTATATACATATGATATTGATAATAATATTATCATTTTATACAATATAATATTAATAATAATACCATATAATAATATTAATTATATGTTATATATTACATATAATATTACAGTATAGTGGTATAGTTCAATATAGTAATATATAATGCTAATATTGTGCTATGCTAATAATATATTGTATATACATACAGCTGCTCTGCTTCAGGGTGAGAAGGGTGGGATATAAATGTAGTAAATAAATGTAGTAAATGAATAAATAAATAATTTTGGACTTAGGCTTGCCCAAAGTCTGAAATGACTTGAAGACACACAACAACAACAATCCTAATTAACCTGACTACCTCATTGGCCAGAAGCAGGCCCACACTTCCTATTGAAATCCTGATAGGTTTATGTTGGTTAAAATTATTTTCATTTTTAAATATTATATTGGTCTTTCATTGTTATTGTTGTTGTTTTGCACTACAAATAAGATATGTGCAGTGTGCACAGGATTTTTTTTTTTCAAATGATAATTTGGCCCCTCAACAGTCTGAAGGATGGTGGACCGGCCCTCTGCTTTAAAAGTTTGAAGACCCCTGTTCTAAACAGCAAGATCAAGGAAAACAGGTATACAAAGCTGAAACAGGTGTCTTCTGAGGAAGGGGAGGTGCTTGTTGGAATCTGTAGGTCATAAATAGAAAAGAACAGCCTCAGAGTAAGTTGGACATACTGTGAATTATGCAGAGGTTTAGAAATTAGTAATTAGTCATTTCATGACAGAGGAGACAGGAATCCTAGACAAAGTAGTTATTAAAAGGGATCCATTTTTATGTTTGTTCAGGCAGGCTTGGACAGGAATCTGATTCCAGTAAATTATGAGGATGCCATTTTCAGCTGTGTGGGATGAACAGATTTATATGCTGTGTTGTGCTTTACCTGAGAATTCTATTTATATCTCAACTTTGTATGTATGCACATTCAAGATGATACATTCATTCTGCTCCCAAATGGGATTATTTGCCAGGAATTAAAGTCTGATGGATAATTACAAGCAGAGGAAGATGTGTCTTCATGCCAAAAGCATTCAATCCTATAAAAAAACCCAAGTTAAACTTTATAGTCATGATTAAAGAAAATATTAGAACTTTACATAGGCAGTTTTGAGTGAAATATTGTATCTGGGTTTTGTAGAATGCTTTCTCAAAAATTGGTTTTGTTGTTTTTGTTGTAGGGTGCTTTACTTCAAAAGAAAAGCATGCAAGGTAGTTTGCAATAAGCTCCCATGATGAGACCAATGAATTTCTGTACAAACTCTTTTAGTTTTTCAATTTTTTATCTGTAACTAGCTGTGCCCGGCCACGCGTTGCTGTGGTGAAGTATGGTGGTATGGGAAATAAAGTATTGAGGTATTGGTGGTAGTTAAAGTAAAGGGTAAAGATTTTCCCCTGACGGAGCTTAGCCTTCTAACTGGCAGCAATTGGATAAAAACAATTATTCCTCTCCCTCTAATTAGGACTTTATTTTTCTTTTCTTTTTGTTGTATGAACGTAGAGGCATGGATGAGGGGTTGTGCTGCCAAGTTTAGTGTTTCTGGGATGTGTAGTTTTGTTGTTTTGTCCTAGGCCGAAATTTCACTACCCTTTTATATATATAGATTCAAGAGTAAAAGTTGAAGGTATGAAACCAGTCTCATTTCAGAGATTGCTAGTCTGCAACACTCATCATTTGTTAGGTGATGAGAGAAGTGCAAGGCCATCTGCAAGGCACATTTCCTCCAGCCTGCAGTCCTGTTTTTTCTTTTTTTTTTAAACTTAAATGAATGTAACCTTCACTTCACAGTTGTGAAAGTTAGTATATTGACATCACTATTGGGATATCTGGGAGCCCCCGGTGGCGCAATGTCTTAAAATGCTGAGCTTGTGAATTTGCGGACTGAAAGGTCACAGGTTTGAATCCGGGAAGCGAAGTGAAGTGAAGTTAGCCACAGCTTCTGCCAACCTAGCAGTTCGAAAACATGCAAATGTGAGTAGATCAATAGGTACCGCTCTGGCGGTAAGGTAACGGTGCTCCATGCAGTCATGCCGGCCACATGACCTTGGAGGTGTCTATGGACAAAGCCGGCTCTTTGGCTTAGAAATGGAGATGAGCACCAACCCCCAGAGTCAGACACGACTGGACTTAATGTCAGGGGACAACCTTTACCCTAAACAAAAACATAATGCACAATTGTTGCAGACATGTTTTTGTTTACTCTATTTTGTGTCGTTGGGCTTGGCCCCATGTAAGCCACCCCGAGTCCCCGTGGGGAGATGGTGGCGGGATACAAATTAAAGGTATTATTATTATTATTATTATTATTATTATTATTATTATTATTATTATTATATAATTACCAATAGGAATGTGGATTAAATTTTACTACAGGATCCAATGATTATGTCTGGAAAAGTTTTTGGCTTTTTTTTCCTGCATACATGACTGGGAACATTCCAGAGCAACAAAAATTACCAGTTTTTGTGATATTTATAGCTTTATGGCTCTACTTTGCACTACATTATGACTTTGTGTGTATTAAAGGATGGTCATTTTTTGAAAGTCTGCATCGCTCATAAACCATCAAGACCTCAAATAAGTAACTGAGGGAGGGGTGATGTTTGTTAAAAAGACAATGGAAAAAAGATCTGACATGATTGGCCTCTTTATTCTGTGAAGTTTTATGCTACTGTCAGAGCATGCATTCCATGCATGGCCTGGAAAGGAAAATGACCAATTGATGAAATCAGATGCCAGTCATAGGGTCAGGTTTAGAGAATCTCAATATGAGAGAAAGGCTCATTCTACTTATTAAAATAAATGATTCGATGTGTTGCCAACTGTGGAAATTATTCTATTTCAGTTGAGCCCCAAATATGGTCATGGTTCTTCTATCTTTGGTCAGAGAATGAAGAAAGAGTGAAGTCATTTTCTTACTTTCCTTAGGAGCCAAAACTGATGGCTAAGTAACATTTATACACATGAATCTTTAAAGCAAAATTCACGCATTGTGCATTGCACACATTTCTTATCCTTTTTCTTCATCCATTTATTTCTTTTTCTATATATCATCTTTGCCTGCCTGCCTGCCTGCCTATCCATCCATCATCTATCTATCTATCTATCTATCTATCTATCTATCTATCTATCTATCTATCACCTTTGGTGGGTAACTCACCCATCTTGCTTCACAATAAAATCTGCACACACATTGAAAGTGTGTTAGCCAACTCGCCAGTTGAAATATTGTGGCCACATGCTGAAAATGGACACTATGTTCCAGGTGGTGGAGCTGTTTCTCTTTTCCAGAAGCCCATGCAGTTTTTCCTGGGCTCTAGTTATATAGTAGGAAAGCCAACCAATTAGAGGCAGGGGTAGGGCTTGTGAGCAATTGGAAACTTCGCTTAGGTTCTCTCTTGGACCATATAAGCTACTTCCTCAACTATGTCAACAGTAAGTTGACTTTGTCATCATCACCCTCTTGCCTGTCAGTATATGGATTATTTTCCTATACAGTGTGTGTGTGTGTGGTATTACACTGCAAATATTGTCAGAACTTTTTACTGTTTTGATAGGGAGGACAGATCTAGCCTTGGATATATGGGATGCATGCATCCATCATGCATTGCTTAGTATGATCAAGGTCTTGAAAACGATTTTGAACGTGCAGCCAACCAAGTCACAGGGTTGCTGTGAGTTTTCCGAGCTGTATGGCCATGTTCCAGAAGCATTCTCTCCTGACATTTCACCCACATCTATGGCAGGCATCCTGAAAGATTGTGAGGCATTGGAAACTAAACAATTATTTATTTATTTATTTATTTATTTATTTATTACAGCATTTGTATCCCGCCCTTCTCACCCAAGAGGGGACTCAGGGCGGCTTACAATAAAAGCAGATATATAAAAATAATACAATATATTGCAATTCAATTAAAATTAATTACATTAGACATTCATAAAATACACTTATAATTATGCAGATTGGTGCATTCAAAGTCTTAAAAAACAAGTGAGGTTTTCATATCTGTGGAAGGTCCAGGGTGGGAGAAAGAACTCTTGTCTGTTGGAGGCAAGTGTGAATGTTGCAATTAATCACCTTGATTAGCATTGAAAAGCCTTGCAACTTCAAAGTGGTGTTCTTTATTTACTGTCCTGATTTTAGAGTTTTTAAATACTGGTAGCCAGATTTTGTTCATTGTCATGGTTTCCTCTTTTCTGTTGAAATTGTCCACATTCTTGTGGATTTCAATGGTTTTGCTGTGTAGTCTGACATGGTGGTTGTTAGAGTGGTCCAGAATTTCTGAGTTCTCAAATAATACTTTGTGTCCAGGTTGGTGCATCAAATGCTCTGCTATGGCTGACAACTCTGGTTGAGTTAGTCTGCAGTGCCTTCCAGGTTCCTTGTTTTGTGTTTGGTGGTCCCATATGTAGACTTGTCCACAGCTGCATGGTATACGGTGGACTCCTACAGAGGTGAGAGGATCTCTCTTGTCCTTTGCTGAATGTATTAAATAAAGAACAACCCCCTGAAAACAGGGGATTTCCAGACATGAAACAATCAGGGCCAGCTAATGCCACCCAACAAAGGATTCCCCAGGTAGGAATCAGCCAGGCTGCAAGGCTTTTCACTGCTAATCTGTAATTTCTTTCCCCACTCTCATACTGGGAGTGTTAATATTGAAACAATTGCTGAGTACCAATGTTCAAACCAAAACATAGTTACGTAAGAACATTGTTGTCGACCGCGTTTCTAGGGGATCGGGCCCCTTAAGGAGAGAGCCGATCCGGTCCTGAGAGAACGGACCTTGGCGGAGCCAATAGGAGAATATGAGCCGCAATACAACCTGGAGCCGAAATGAAGAAGGTCCGCCAAAGTTGAAGGAAAATCCGCCAAGGAGTCTTTATTGAGCGATTCAGCTGAAAAGGACACTAGTAGCGATCATTCAGTCTACTAGCGTACCATATAACCAAAATAAAGCCATATTTATACAATGTTTCAGTCTGACAGCCCCTTGAATTTCCCGCCCCGCTCCCCCGCCCATCTGATCGTTGATAGGCTGGAAGGTTGAACGAGGCGGGCTTTCGCTTCCCGCCTTGCTCTGCTGGCCCAATAGGGAGCTGCTTTTTGTCTCTACCCGGGCCAATCAGGAAGGGGAAGGCAGGAGTTATTGGAACAATGAAGTGACTGAGCAGGAAGGATCAGATTAATTCCTGCCCGGCCGGATTCTAAAGGGATTAATGACAGCAATCAGGGGTTCCTGCCACGTCTACAGATTTTAGATATGCCTTGGGGTGTCAGGGGGGGAAGTGGTGATGGGTGTTGATGAGCCAAAATTGACAGGCTCCACAGGGCGCCTTCCCAAGGTGTCCTGGAATTTCCTTTTGGAGGAGATATGACAATGTTTGCCTTGAGGGCGAATCACCTTTAGGTCAAAATACTCCGAATTCGGCGACTCTATATTGTCCATGCAATCTGAATTAGATTGGATTAAGCTGTGGCAGATTATCCTTTTGTTTTTGGGAAGTGAAGCCTGGGTCATAGGAAATGGGGCAGGTCCTGGGGTTCAAGTGGAGTTTCGAAATATTCCCTATCTGATTTCATGACTTGGCAATTATATGAAATAAAATGAAAAATAAAATAAAGTTGGAATATAAACCCAGCTGGGAAAAATACATATTTTCCGGGGATCCCAAAGAGTACAAATACATATAGGCAGATAGATAGATTTCAAGGAAGTAGGGGAGAATCCATAGAGGTGGGTTACATTGCATAAAGGGGAATCATGAATGATATAAACAATTTGAAAACATTTGATAAGAACGAAGTTCACAACATCTGGGGAACCCAATATGGAAATTCATAAAAGTGGAGTTTTAGCAGCATGATTTCACAATTCATGAAGGTAGCCCAACGATTAGAAATTCATACAACAGTGATTCATGAGGGTGTCCAGGTACATAGAATATGAAAATTCACGGATACATGAGGAAAGGAGTTCATCTGTGGTGAAAGGAATTCATAGAGATGGCATGGGGAAGAGGCACATGTGGGTTGCAGTCTTTGGAAGTATAAGATTTCATAAGTTCAGGGATAGGTCTGGGGAAGAGTGTTCTTCTCCTTCATAAAATTATGAAGGTATGAATGAAACGTGGAGGGCACCCGTTCAGGCACCCTCCTGGCAGCTGTAGAGAGGGTGAGGGTCCTTGGAGAACTATGTCTCCCAGCGGGAGAGCGATCCCCCATCCCCAGTTCACAGAAAGGGGCCAGGGATCTCCTAAAACCGTTCCGCGGGTCGCGGGGAGAGGAAAGTCCGGGATAAGGCTGGAAGAGAGCAGTCCGGCTTGAAAAGAGCAGTCGGTCCCATTTGACAGTCAGCTGATGAGGTGCCGAGAACTGGACCGATTTTGGTTCCGCTGGTGGTCCTTGAATCAGGAGCCTTAGAAAGGGTTAGGACTAAAAGAAGAGTGTGCTAGGCAGGGCCGGCCCCAGTATTGAGGCCCCTGACGCCGCCGCCTCGGGCGCAGGCCCGGGGGGGTGCCGTCAGGCTGGGCGGGAGGCGGGGCACCGCCCTGACGGTGCCCCGCCTCCCGCCCAGTGCGCCCTGGCCCGTCTGGCCTTTCCTAGCTGGCCAGACTGCAGCGGAGGTCCCTGCAGGCCGCAATCGCGGCCTGCAGGGACCTCCGCTGCAGTCTGGCCTGCTACAAAAGGCCAGACGGGCGAGCGGGAGTAGCGTGGGAGGCGGGGCCAGCTATGACGCCGCTCCCCCCCCCGCCCAGCGTGCCTTGGCCCTGCCTCCCACGCAGCATGGGAGGCGGGGCCAAGGCACGCTGGGCGGGGGGGGGGGAGCGGCCTCAGAGCTGGCCCCGCCTCCCACGCTACCCCCGCTCGCCCGTCTGGCCTTTTGTAGCAGGCCAGACTTCAGCGGAGGTTCCTCCAGGCCGCAATCGCCCCCCACCCAGCGTGCCCTGGCCCCGCCTCCCACGTTGCGTGGGAGGCAGGGCCAAGGCACGCTGGGCGGGGGGGGGGGGGGAGCGGCGTCAGAGCTGGCCCCGCCTCCCACGCTACCCCCGCTCGCCCGTCTGGCCATTTCTAGCAGGCCAGACTTCAGCGGAGGTTTCTCCAGGCCGCGATTGCGGCCTGGAGGAACCTCCGCTGAAGTCTGGCCTGCTACAAAAGGCCAGACGGGCGAGCGGGGGTAGCGTGGGAGGCGGGGCCAACTCTGGCCCCGCCCCCCCGCCCAGCGTGCCCTGGCCCCGCCTCCCACGCAGCGTGGGAGGCGGGGCCAGGGCACGCTGGGCAGGGGCGGGGCCAACTCTGGCCCCGCCCCCCTCACTATTCGCCCTGGCCCCGCCTCCCACGCAGCGTGGGAGGCGGGGCCAGGGCACGCTGGGCGGGGCCATGGCGCCGGTGGCGGGGGCGCTTTTCAGCACCCCCGCTTCACATCAAAAAATATCTCCGGCCGGCCCTGGTGCTAGGGGTAATTTTGATAAAGATATGAGCCAATTTGTATCGTCCGCCGTATTAATCTATGGCGGAGAAGCCTCAGCCAGAGTTAAAGGGACGGGTTAGTGTGTGTGTGAGAGAGAGAGGGAAATTGCATGCAAAGGAAGGAGTCAAAGAAAGACACAAAATAACCAGATAGAGAGTGTTACTGTTAAAATAAATGCTACTTTTATTGGGGGATTTGTTACATAGTTCAGGGAAGGGGAAAGTGAGAAAAAAGATCTTTTAATAATAGTCTGCTGCGGTCCCGTTCCGTTCCTTTCGGTGATGGATCTGCGGAACTCTCCACTGCGGGTTCAAATCAATTTGAAAGCCGGGGTGACGGTCATCAACATTAATTGGTTTGTTATTATGTTTGTTCTTAGGGTTCAGGTGATCATTGTAAACTTGCACACGCAACTCCCAGCCATCTGCAAAACCTGCCAAAGTTTGCAGACTGGCTTCAGAAATCTTGTTCTCTATATTATAAAAGATAATAGTGCAATAAAGAAGCCAAGGCAGCTGCTGGGATTCTCTGCTCTCCAGGTGTTGTTTATAGGCAGGCAGTCACCTTTTGGAATACCTTGTGCTTTGAGGTCAACATTACTGCAGGTGATTACGAGACAGTGAAAATGCAGATGACGAGGAACAAAATGTACATCCCTCTGCTTGTCTTTCCACTTTCTACACCAAGAAAGTTTTGACAGACATTTTATTCTTGTCAGTCCTGGCAAGCCACCGTCCATAAAGCTGAACTTTAAGGAATTTAGTGCATCACTAAATTGGAAATTTGGCCACGACATTGTACAGTAGAGTCTCACTTATCCAAGCTAGGCGGGCCAGCAGAAGCTCGGATAAGCGAATATCTTGGATAATAAGGAGGGATTAAGGAAAAGCCTATTAAACATCAAATTAGGTTATGATTTTACAAATTAAGCACCAAAACTTCATGTTATACAACAAATTTGACAGAAAAAGTAGTTCAATACGCAGTAATGTTATGTTGTAATTACTGTATTTACGAATTTAGTACCAAAATATCATGATATATTGAAAACCTTGACTACAAAAATGGCTTGGATTATCCAGAGGCTTGGATAAGCGAGGCTTGGAAAAGTGAGACTCTACTGTATTTCTTTGGAAACCACCTTGTGATTTTTTTTATCATCCTACACACACATACAGACAAACCAGTATCAAAGTTCTAGAAAAATTTGCAATCCCAAAGTCACACCATGTCTAATATTAAATAACATTCCATAACCTTTTATCCTCAACTGGACACAATTAAACCCATAACAATAATGATGATGATGATGATAATGATGATGATGATAGTAATAATAATAATTAGTGGCTTCTGAGCTTGCTGTGTGCATGCTATGCTTTACGAGAGAAAAACATACTGGTTTTATGCAAAGATATTTTGTATAAATTTTAGAATCATTGTGGTGGTGGTGTGCTTGTCTCTAACATGCGGCTAGGAACAAAAGATCAAAATGTTAAGTTATTTAGCAGTCCTCTGTGCTGTGTTCAGAGGCGTTGCTCTTTTACAGTATGCAAAGTATAGGAACACAGGAAGAATACAAATGCCATCCAGCCTCTGAGTTACCACTGTAGTCAAGCAATTTATGAGGGTAATGTAAATTGCGTAATTAATCACTAGGTGAAATACTACCTTTATATGCCCGGTGGTCAGGTTTTTTTCTAAGCAACTTTACTTGATTGCATCTTGGAAATACTGCACTTGAATCAACCAGATAGACTACATCTAATCAAGAACCATGGACCTCTGGAAATCTCCTACTGATTATACAAAATTAGTTATTAATGGTTTAAACTCAGCCTGATCATGTCCAAAGCAACTGACCAGAAACCTGCTGGTTTAACTGGTGACAGCAAAAGGAAATTGGCTGTGGATACAAGCAGCCATGGTCCTTGGAAAAACAGGCTGCATTGGGCTTCTGCTTGTTAGACACTACTCCAGAATCATTACCAGATCTTATATGGAAATGCAAATTTGCTAAAACATATGGGAGTGTGTCTAATGATGGGTAGTTTGTCTTGACCGGTATTGTTTACTCTTACAGAAGATGAACTATCTTTTATTCTTGTGAAGGCATGCCTTCTTCTGGAGCTCTCTTTCCTATGTCTCATTCTGTTGTTAAGGATCCTCCACTATACAAATTCAGTTTTTCAATGCATGAAGATAGGAGGGGCTGGTAAAAATTAATGCCCCAATTTATATGAACAGAAGTATCTTCTCACACCACATACCCTGTTTCCCCCTAAAATAAGACATCCCCTGAAAATAAGACCTAGTAGAGGTTTTGCTGAATTGCTGAATATAAGACCTCCTTCGAAAGTAACACCTAGCAAATTTTTTGCTTGGAAGCATGCCCGCCAAACAGAACACCAGAAATGTACGTACCATAAAGTGTTGTACATGGAAATATTGGTAGTAACAAGAAATTCTTGAAAGGATTCAGTTTGTCTGGTTATGCTGGTTTGTGATGACAACTACAGAATATAATAAATGTTCATTTTTTTTTGTTCAACAATAAATATGGATTCTTCTCCATGGAAAAATAAGACATCCCCTGAAAATAAGACCTAGCGCATCTTTGGGAGCAAAAATTAATATAAGACACTGTCTTATTTTTGGGGAAACATGTTAGTTATGTCTTCCTACAAGCAATGTCTTAAGATAATGAACTTACTCTGTACTAGCAAGTATACATTTTCCCTTTCATCTTGTTCTCCTCAGATCCATAATGCTACCTGGGTTTGGAAATTAATAAAACAGAAACCTGGATGTTATTTTAAATCACCTTTAAAAACAAAAACAAAAACCTCCTGTGCCATGTCTTGCACTTTAAAAAGCTCCTCCTGATATGAAGTAGCTGAAATCTGGAAATGTCATGCTTTGGGGAATAAAGTCTCTAAGCCCCATGTAATTCAAAACATCAAGTTATATGGCCATGAAAAATTAGGGTTTCTAATGGAAAAGACAACTGACGGTCAACTAAAAGCGATAATGTGAATGGAACTATAGAACATGATATGGCCGTCTTGGCAGAGGGCTGAGCATGGAGATATAAATTACCCAATTAAGTTAGAGGAATGTAAATGATGGCCCCAATCCAAAACAGTCATTCACATGAATAATGCTATGAAATTCTGATGAATTGGCTCTTTTGTACAGTGACTATCATTACTTTGTATTGAATAAAAATTACATGTAATAACAACATTTAATTACATAAACAGTTTTACCTGTATAATAATAATAATAATAATAATAATAATAATAATAATAATAATAATGAAATAAAACATGTATAAGTAGATAAAAGGTTTGTAGTAGAGAGAGATATATAGTACAAGTTGTAATGGAAAGTTAAAAACTAATCAGAAATATGTTTAAATATGTGTTTGATTTTTTCTTTTACTGTTTGATTATATGCAATATGAGATACTCTTTTGTCTAAGATATTGTAAAAAGAGGAAAGAATGTATACTTATACATTTTGATTGATAGAACTATAAATAAAATTATATAAAAATTATATAAACAGTAAAAATAAACTACAGATTAAAATGCAAACCACAAACTCAGAAAAGCTGCAGAAATATATATCTCTATACATCTAACATGCTAAGACAATAAAGATGACTTCCACCTTTTCTTAAACTTTAGAGACAATATCACTTTGCTTTATCTATATTCGTAACTCACTTCAATTAGTAAAATCATCAAATTTCTCTCATTTTTAAAAACATTTCTGTTAATAGTTTTTCTTTAATTAAAGTAGGTTTGTCCATTTCTACTAAATCATTAAGTTTATTAACCACTCTTCTTTAGTAGGTGTTAAGTCATTTTTCCATTTCCATTTCTGGTGAATAATATTCTTGAAGCAGGTATTGTAAATTGAAATATTATTCCATGGCTCTTCTGTAAAGTGATTAAATGAATGCCCACCCAAGCATCTCTCCACTACAAAGAAAGAAGGAAAAAGGAAGGAAGGAAGGAAGGAAGGAAGGAAGGAAGGAAGGAAGGAAGGAAGGAAGGAAGGAAGGAAGGAAGGAAGGGGCTATTTTTTTGCATTATAAAAACGTATCTGCCTTTGCTCTATTTAATGTACATATCTGCACTGGATAAATTCCTAGATTCCCCATGGAAACATGAAACTGCAGATGATGATGATGATGATGATGATGATGATGATGATGATAATAATAATAATAATAATAATAATAATAATAATAATAATAATAAACCATATTGAAATAAACAACTTTCAACTGAAGCATATGATAAAAATTGAACTGCAGAAGCTGGAAAATGCCCAGAGGGCTCTCCTCTATGGCATTTTGAAGTCCTCCAACATTGCTCTCTGGTCAACTTCTAGTGGAAGCATACCATAGAATTGTGCTAAAGGAAGCAGAAAATCCCTAGAGAAAACATTTTTTTTGGATGGAGGAAACTGAAATTGCAAGTTCCCTCCCCTGTGGATATGGAGGTCATACTGTATATCCATAGAGGAGCAGATTCACCACTCATATGGTAGCGGCAATTACAGAAGTATCTCTGCATGTTCTGGTCAAGAGGACAGTGAGAAACTGAGAGATAGTACAGAGGCGGTCCACCAGCGAGGCCATTTAGGCGGTCACCCGTGGTGCAATCATTCCGGGGGTGCAGTGAGGCCCCCAAGAGGATGGCACCACCCCACCTCCTTATTTGGGCCTTGTGGGCCTTCTTCGGGCCTTCTTTGGGCCACCCTGCTCACTGGAAGGCCCGACACGGGCTCCGGAAGGCCCAGCGCAGGCTCCGGAAGCCTGTGTCAGGCCTTCCGGTGGGCCGGGTAGGCCTTCCGGAGCCCGCGTCGGGCACTCCGGAGCCCGCGTCGGGCACTCCGGAGCCTGCGTCAGGCACTCCAGAGCCCGCGTCAAGCACTCCAGAGCCCGCGTCAGGCACTTCGGAGCCCATTGCCGTCTGGTGGAAGCAAGGCAAGTGGGGTTTATTTGTCTGTGGAATAATGTCCAGGGTGGGAGAAAGAGCCCTTGTCTGTTGGGAGGCAGGTGTGGATGTTGTAATTAATCACCTTGATTAGCATTAATGGCCCTGTGTCTTCAAGGCCTGGCTTCCTCTTGCCTGGGAGAATCTTTTTTTGGGAGGTGTTAGCTGTCCCTGATTGCTTCCTATCTGGATTTCCCCTGAGTGTTGTTCTTTATTTAGGCTTTTCCTTAATCCCGCCTTATTATCCAACATTTTCACTTATCCAACGCTTTTATTTTTCAGTGATTGGCTTTTTTTTGGGGGGGGGGCACCAAAATTTCTCTTTGCCTATATTTGAAAATTACCTTGGACCTGCTCTGAGATAGTATGGTTATGATTGAGCACAGCTCCTGCTGCTGCTCGCATGCTAGCACAGTCCAACTATCTAACTTTGAAACTATGTGCTTTACATGTCTTGGCTGGTTCCTAAGCTATTAAGCACGCCATGTAACATATCACAGACAGATCAATCAAGGGAGGGTAGGGCAGGCCCACTGCCTATGTATCACTACATTTGTGGCAACAGCATAAAGGGGTCAGGAAATGGAGGGAGGGAGATATACAAACCATTTTTTCCTTTTTACAAAACTAAAAAAAAGGAAAACTCTTCAGGATGTATAAAGGTGCTCCAGCATGTACAAAGGTTTTCCATCCTTCCACAGGCGTTTACGGCAAAAGAAAGGCTTTGGACTAATGTCACTCTCCAGATATTATAGGACTTGCAGACTAGCATTAGCATTGGCTGCCTGGCAGTTCTAGCCCAGATATTCAAGATGCATCAATTCTACCCCTTATTTAGGCACTACAGAGCTACCACGGAGCATGAAAAAGCTATTTATTGCTCAGTTGATATTCCACCTTTCTCTGGAAGAAGCCTCTAAGGGTGGACTTTATTTTCCATCCATGGACCTCCTTCTCTGCAGATTTTTCCCTATAAAATCCTGTGACCCTTTGAATGGCTACCCAGGCTCTGTGAAGTATAGCCCAATGTTTTCCAAATTGTTAACATTTTACACCGCATAACCCGCAGCTCACAGGAACCCTCAGGAATGGCACATCATCCAAAAACATCTGAAGGACACTTGGTTTGGAAAGACTAGTTGAAAAACACAAATCTAAACACAAGCCAGAGAAATAACAAATAACCGAGGTGCCCTTTCCAGAAGACACCTGCTTAAAATGAATGTTCATTAAGGGACAATAAACCCTCTTATCATCTGTTTACCTATAATATAATTTCAACCATATAATAATAAAGGTATTAGAGATAAAGTTCAGATACTATAGGCTATAATTCAAAAGAGACCAGTGATAGCCCACCTCTGAGTATTCCTTGCCTGTGAAATCCATGGGATTGCCATAAGTCAACAGGCAGCTTGAAGGTGCTTACGCACACAAATATACACAGACACACATAATATTGGCATGAGGTAATTGCTGTTTGGCCTACATTCTTATATTGATTTTGTTCTCTTGAATTCAAGGAAGAAATGAACTTCTAGACTTTGCATCATGGTGCAATAAGTTGATCTGGGGTCCTAAGAATTGGTCTTGGTAACTTAATCATTAGTATCAACGTTCTTCTCTAATCTCTCAGTTAAGCCTAACTTCGAAAGTGGTTTCCTCTAAAGCATGCTAGGAATACAAAACCGGTAGCTAGCTACATCATTGCTAAATGGTTTTTTCTATATTCAAAAACCTTTTCCCAAATTGTATTGCTTTTTAAATTAGTCTTCTTTAACAGACGAGAGCAGGGTGAGTGCCAGAAGGTCATTTTTTTTGCTGCAAACTGTTTAAACTATGTAAACTGTTTTCTCAGATTGAAACAGGCAGGGTTGTTAGAGAGGGGGGAAAAGAGGGAAACAGAGTGAATCTGTTAATAAATGATTCAGAGGTCAATAGTTCCAGGATAAGCTTTTGATAAAGCACAAACTATTTGAAGTGATGGCTGCTTTGATCTGCAAGAGCCTTTACAGCATGATGAAATGCCACAATGTACCAACTGCCTACCTAATTTTTCAATGGATGGAGTCAGAATGATACTTGACCAAGCGGGCAAGGAGGCCTTTCTGCATTGGTTTGATTGGGAGGTTCATTTCTTGAATTGATAATATTTGAACAGTCACATCAAAACTATTCTATGAGCAGCTCTATGAAAGAAACACAACTGCTGTCAGCAAAATTATGTCTCCGAAGAATTCTGTTGTTAAAGACTCTACATCACTTTTTAACCACCATGTTCTCTGAAGCAGGATCTTTCAGATAAGAACCTGAACAGAGTTGCCTGTCAGACTGAATAAATAAGTCTGGCCTAATGTTCCTTTAGCAGTAACTGGGTACTTAATAGAATACAAGGAACTTTATTATTTTATTACCCTGTTTTCCTCAAAATAAGACAGGGTCTTATACTAATTTTGGCTCCAAAAGATGAGTTAGGGCTTGTTTTCAGGGGCAGTCTTATTTTTCCAAACTGATTTTTTAAATGAACTATATCTAGGGCTTATTTTTGAAATAGGGCTTATATTTCGAGCATCCTTAGAAATGCTAAAAAATCATGATATGTCTTATTTTCAAGATTGGTCTTACAAGCAGTCCCTGAGTTACAAACATCTGGCTTACAAACGACCCATAGTTAAGAATGGGGATGAGACAGCCTGAAATGAGAGAAATCTATCCCTAGGAATGGAAATTCACTCCTGCAAGAGTTATCATGGGGAAAAGGTGTCTCCACTGAAGCTTTATCACCAATCCTTGTTTCCACAAAAAGTCACATTTTTCAAAATCCAATTATCACAGGGACAGAAAGTATGATGAAATCTCCTAGACAGAGGTACAGACAGCAAAACAAACACTGTGGGGTATTAACTCTTCACGACACTATATATATGACTGGAGTTGCACTTAAAGTACACCTGTTCTGCCTTACAAACAAATTCAGTGTAAGAACAAACCTACAGAACCTATCTAGTTTGTAACTTGGGGACTGCCTGTAGAAAAAAGGTATGCACATTGGCTAATTTTCCTTACCACAATGTCCATACAACCATTTAGTGACCTATATTTTTCTTAGTAAACTCAGTAGTCTACATTTTTCTGTAAAGTGGTGGTGGAGATGTTACAAAGACTCTGTGCTTCTTTCAAAATCCAGAGGGAAAAGAATGTTTTTTTTCTCACAGCTCTATAGGATAATATAGATTACTAGCTTACTAGGAGATGACATATACTTAATGGTAAACCACCATTTCGTGAGCCATCATTTTGGTATCTGCAGTCAACCCAAATGAATTACAAATTGCTCCAGTCTGAACGGCAGATAATGGCATGGTTGAAGTGGCAAGTGGAATGGGAGAGGGACGTGACAACTTTTGAAACTGTCTTTCCCATATAGTTTTCCTTATCCCAGTTCAATCTGTCTTATTTATCATTAGTCTGTTTTAGTAGGCTAACGGAAACACTAGTTACAATAGTTTCTGGGCTACTAACTAATTTATTTCTCACTTAATACCCTTCATACTTAAGTATTCCTATTTTATTGTCCCTAATGTTTACTATATTGCATTGACAATGATTTCTTGAAGAAGTTACTGGTTTGAAAATGGCAATTATAATAAAGCATGTCCAAAATATTTTTCAAATATTTTGTTCTAAGTAAGAAAATTTAATAATGCTACCGCTTATAAGCATGCAAGCTTTTCCACTGATACAAAATCAAACCTCTCCTGTACTATTATACCTCTACAACTAGAGTGTCAAACTCATTTCACCAAGGGCCACATCAGCCTTATGGTTGCCTTCAAAGGGCAGTAACTATGTCACCCCAGCATTGAAAGCCTTGTGGGCCACATAAAATTACGTGGTGGGTTGCATTCGGCCTATGGGCCTTACGTTTGACACATGTGCTGTTCAACTATCACTTGCCTTCTGCTCCCCCTTCTAATCTCCATGTCCATGTTCTATCCCAGTTGTCTCTACTTTCCTTACTCCAACTCCTCCCTTCATCTATGCAATCTGACTTTACTTATCTTGTGTTTTGCTGAGGATTTGCTTATCACATTGCTAAAACCAAAAGTTTCTGCATCCTCTCCATCCCGCTTTCTTCTTTACTTCTCAGCTATCTTTAGTACTTGCTTTCAAGTTTCCTTTATTCCATAACTCCTCATAATATCATCTTTAACTGGTCCTCTTTAGTTACTCCCTCATTTCCAAAACTGAATTTGACATGTTTCATCCCAAGCTACTTCTCTTATATTGGACTGCTAGACCACTGCAATCTTCTCCTCTCTGTCTTCTATTGTCTTGTGTTGTCCCTCACAGATTTATTCTGAACTCTTCAATCCATTTTATTAACCTCTCCTGTCATTTCATGTATCCAGATTCTGGCTTCATGACCCTATATTGTGCACATCCTGATCCTTACATGAAAGGTACTCTGTAGCCTTAGATGCCTTACTTCCTTTCTTTCCATTATCATATCGCTGTGCATTATATCCTGTGAAGTTTCCCAGCCCCAGTCATCTGAAGGCTTTCTGTCCTTCAAAGAATTCTGCCTTTTTAAACTGACAGTTTGATATGCCATCCATATACTTTTATGCACAATACCATTCTTTCACATTCATCTAAGGAGGCATGAAGATTTTCATACAACAATAGGTACTTTAATGAAGTTAAATACATATGACTATAAATATTTACCTTAATTATATTAAATGCACATTATTCACTTTTTTCACTACTTTTCTTTTGTAGTCTCCACTTCACTGGATTTTAAATGCCGTTCCTTTCTGCTTTATAAACTGTCATACAAAACCAGTGTGCTGAAAACAAGAGTTTTGAGCCAGACGGAGTCATGCTCATAAAGGCCCACTGAGATCAATGCAAGTTATCCACGACTATTACAAACTCTGCAGATGAGAAAAAAGTCCTAGGTTTTGTTTCTGTGAAGACAAAATGTATTTTGGAAATCTGAATGACATTTTCATCGTCCCAAAATATTTCTTAAGAACTCCTAGCATTATCAAGGATTTTTCCTACTGCTTAGATTAGTTTAAATTAATTCAGTATTTGAGTCTAGATGTGATGTGTAATCAGCGACCCATGGGATAGGGAGAGTGAAGGTAATTTGGAATATTTCACGAAAGAGTTTGGAAACATGCAAATCAAAATAAAAAGAACTTGAAAGTCATCAATACTTCAATAAACCTTTTTCCTTTCCAGATGAGAACTGCTTGTCTCTAGATCAAAAGCAATACACAATTTATTAAAAAAAGAAATTATAGCAATATAGCACAATATATTACATTGATATAAAATATAAGAGCTGTATTGACAATAATTTGTCAATTTCAAAAAGTAGACTTTTCAAAAGTCTACCTGATAATATTTATGATAAAACTATTTGTACCTAAGTGGATCCTTAACACTTGATGTCTCAAGAACTTTTACCACTGTTAGGAGATTCTAACAGAAGCTATTGGCTTTTGTTCACACCAAAATGTAATTGCCAAAACATATTCTTCACTAACAGGGATACTGATATAATTTCTAGAAATACGCTAACCTTCCTGAGGGTATACACTGGATGTGCCAATGAAACATAGGTTCAATCAACAGACAAAAAGTTGAGGCTTATTGTTGACGGATTCAACTGCACATTACCCCCATTTTGGATGACAGTGGTTTTCTGGTTCTTTCTGAGAATGTTGTGTTTAAATTGACCCATCATTTCCTGTGCATGTGGGGGTTCTTACTGTCTGACAGATCTGTTTCTCAGAAACAGCTTTCACCCACTACCAAGAAAAATTTAGAAATGTTTATTTGTCTGATGATGTATCAGCCTGTCCATGACTGTGTGGGCGTGTGTTTGCAAGTTTAACGAAGTTTAAGTAAACTTTCTGGTTAATCACTGATAAGGGCCAGATGAAAGTAATCATTGCAGTGGTTGCTTTAAGCCAACTAGCTTTTGCATGTAATGTCCACTTTTAGAACTAGCGCAGTGTTGGTACTGAACTAACATAATGCATGTTGGACAACCAATTACATTTGGTGTGGTCATTGTGTCATTTTTGCAAAAATAACTATTCAAATATTTGCAAGAATTTAGAGGGAAATGCTTTTACAACTTCAGGGTTATAACAAAATGCTTGATATTGTTGTCACTGGCTTCAGGGTGAATTTTGCTTCTAAAAACATCATCTATAGCTATGATCAAATGAAGGATTAACTTGCCTCATGTCATAATAATCTGTAGGCATCTGTGGCAGCTGTGGGGGCAGCATGCGATTACAAGAAGCAATTGTTTCCAAGAAAGGTAAAGGCATGACAGAGACAAGGGGCACATCTATAGGGACCTTTTATTATGAAGGTAGGGATGTGAATCAACTCTGCGTTGACTGCATTGAGGCTAATGCATCCTTGAACCACATTAACAAAAATCACAAGTTGCTCCAAATTTTCCCTGAAAATCCAGAGCCAATTGCGATGTTGGGCCCGTGTTCTGAGATGGTTCTAGAATGGAATGAGCCACAACTGCTTACCTGGCCATCCCATATTCCCTAGGCTAAGGACATGAGATGGCAGTGTCCCACTCTTGTTCTAGTTCAGGCACAACATAATTGATGACTGTTGTCCATCCTCTAGAGCAAGGGTCCCCAAACTAAGGCCCGGGGGCTGGATGCGGCCCTCCAAGGTCATTTACCTGGCCCTCGCCCTCAGTTTTATAATATAATATTTTTATATCAGTTTTAATAATATAATATATTGTATATACATATAATATTGATAATATTATGTTATACAATATAATACTAATAATAATACCATATAATAATAATATTAATTATATGTTATATATTACATAGAATATTACAGTATAGTGGTATATATATATAATGCTAATATTGTGTTATGCTAATAATATAATATATTGTATGTACATACATACAGCTGCTCTGAGTCCCCTTCGGGGTGAGAAGGGTGGGATAGAAATGTAGTAAATAAATGCAGTAAATAAATAATTAATTTTAAACTTCAGCTCGGTTAAAGTCTGAAATGACTTGAAGGCACACAACAACAACAATCCTAATTAACTTGACTATCTCATTGGCCAGTAGCAGGCCCACACTTTCCACTGAAATCCTGATAGGATTATGTAGGTTAAAATTGTTTTCATTTTTAAATATTGTATTGTTCTTTCATTGCTGTTGTTGCTGCTGCTGTTTTGCACTACAAATAAGACATGGGCAGTGTGCATAGGAATTTGTTCGTATTTTTTTTCAAATGATAATTTGGCCCCTCAACCATCTGAAGGATTGTGGACCGGCCCTCTGCTTCAAAAGTTTGAGGACCCCTGCTCTAGAGTTATATCATCTGAGGCACAATTGGAGAAGGAAGGGAGAAAAGGAAGGGGTGATTTCTCTTTTTCTCCCTTCATTGTCACTCTGGCTCCACAGCTGATGTCACTGCAGGTAATGGGCAATGGAGACCAACTGTATTGCACCTGGGGTTGGTGCCACTGGATGGTCAGGATTTCTTTCCACCTCTGCAGTGGCCTAGGGTCTTCTAACCTCCGCAGGGGTGGTGGACCCACTAAGATGGTCCGCCCCAGGAGGCTGATGGACCCGGATGGACTCCTGAGGTCTCTTGGGGATCTTCCTGTTCTGGAGACTGGCGATCCTGTCGATGTCCTGGCTGATCGCTATAATAGTGAGCTGGCAAGGGCATTGGACATGATCGCTCCCGAACGTCCCCTCTCGTTGCGCAGAGCCACGTCGACCCCTTGGTTCACTGAGGAGCTGGCTGTGATGAAGCGTACGAGGAGGGGACTAGAGTGCATCTGGAGGAAATCTCAGGACGTGTCAGACCAAGCACGGGCTAAAGCCGCTATTAAGGCTTACTCCGTGGCTTTGCGAGCAGCCAGGAAAGCTTTCACGACTGCTCGCATAGCGTCTGCGGCCAATAGGCCAACTGAGCTGTTCCGAGTTGTGGGAGAGTTTCTGCGGCCTCCTGAGGCCCAGGGGCTCCCCGATGACTTGGCAGCCAGGTGCAGCGATTTCGCGCACCATTTTGCAGGCAAAGTTGCTCAGATACGCCGTGACTTGGACTCCAGTTTAATTGTAGTTCCAGCGGAGGTAACCGAGGTACCTGTCTGTTCGATCTTGTGGGATTCTTTCCGGCTTGTTCTTCCTGATGACGTGGAGGGGATTCTTGGGTCTGTGAGGGCGACCACTTGCGCTCTGGATCCTTGTCCCTCTTGGCTGGTTAAGCTGGCCAAAGAGGGGCTGTTGGATTGGTTTGTGGCTATAATTAATGCCTCTTTGTGCCAGGGGTCAGTTCCATCCTGCTTTAAGCAGGCGGTAGTAAAACCGCTACTTAAAAAGTCCTCGTTAGACCCATCCGTATGTAACAACTACAGACCAATTTCCAACCTCCCATTTTTGGGCAAGGTTCTGGAGCGGGTGGTTGCCACGCAGCTCCAGGGGTTCCTCGATGACACTGATTTTCTGGACCGCTCGCAGTCTGGCTTCAGGCCTGGGCACAGTACCGAGACGGCTTTGGTCGCCTTGGTGGATGACCTCCGCAGGGAACTGGATGGGGGGAGTGTGACCCTGCTGGTTCTCCTGGACATCTCAGCGGCTTTCGATACCATCGACCATGGTATCCTTCTGGGACGGCTGTCTGGGATGGGGCTTGGTGGCACTGTTTTGCAGTGGCTCCGGTCCTTCCTGGAGGGCCGTTCCCAGATGGTGAAGCTGGGGGACACCTGCTCGGACCCCTGGCCTTTGACCTGTGGGGTCCCGCAAGGGTCTATTCTTTCCCCCATGCTTTTCAACATCTACATGAAACCGCTGGGAGAGGTCATCCGGAGTTTTGGAGGGCGTTGCCATCTCTACACAGATGACACGCAAATCCACTACTCGTTCCCATCTGACTCCAAGGAAGCCCCTCGGATGCTGAACCAGTGCCTGGCCGCTGTGGCGGACTGGATGAGGAGGAACAAGCTGAGGATCAATCCCGACAAGACAGAGGCCCTCCTGGTCAGTCGTTCGTCGGATCGGGGTATTGGGTGGCAACCTGTGCTGGACGGGGTTGCACTCCCCCTGAAATCACAGGTCCGCAGTTTGGGGGTCCTCCTGGATTCAGCGTTGACGCTTGAGGCTCAGGTGTCGGCGGTGGCCGGGAGGGCTTTTGCACAACTCAAACTTGTGCGCCAACTTCGACCATACCTCGTGAAGTCTGACTTGACCACGGTGGTGCACGCCTTAGTTACCTCTAGACTGGACTACTGTAATGCACTCTACGTGGGGCTTCCCTTGAAGACGGCCCGGAAATTACAACTAGTCCAACGCTCAGCGGCCAGATTAATAACGGGAGCGAGTTTCAGGGAGAGATCCACTCCCTTGTTTAAGGAGCTCCACTGGCTGCCGTTCATTTTCCGGTGTGATGACCCATGGGCCTTGTAGTCCTGCTCAGGACATTGTAATTCCTGATGAAGATGAAAACTTGGGTTTTTTACCTTCCCAGTCTGAACTGGATTCTTCTCAGCCAGATCTTTCCCAGGCAGATCTGGGAACCTTGCACCTGCAAGAAAGTTGTCTCCCAGAAGTATGTCAAACAAGCCCAGAGCCTACTTCTCCCGTGTTCTTGCGCCGGGAGTTTTGTAAACAACAGAGAAGTTTGGAATCAGCTTCGCGCAGGAGTGCGAGGATTGCAGCTAAGAATGTGGCCAATTAAGACTGCTTCTCGTGAGAATCTTTGGGGAGTCTCACATCTGGTCTCAGAGTTTAGCTTTCGGTTCTGATTCCCAGAGAACTGCTTCGGCGGGAAAGTTAGACTCTATTTAGGGGTTTTACCCGCGTAGTAACTTCGCGGAGTCAATTCGTCAGCCTACGGAGCGAGTTGTGTCTGGACAGCGCGCTCCGATTCAAGCCTCGCTCCTGCTCAAGCCTTGCCTTGCTATCCAGCCTTCGCCTTGCTTCCCAGCCTTTGTTTATCCACGGACTTTGCCTTGTTTCCCAGGATCAATCCTTGCCTTGTTCCACGGATTTTATCAAGTTATTCCACGGACCTTGTTCTTGTTCTTAGTTACCTTGTTCCACGTTCAAGCCTTGTTTCAAGTATCAAGTTATTTCCTAGCCTCGCTCAAGTTTCATGGACTAAAGGACCTTGTCATCTCCCCTCACTTTGCTTGGCAAAGTGAGTGTTTCGGTTATTGGATTACAACTTTGGACCTTAATATTTCTTATTGGACATTGCTTTTTTGGACTAATTCTGACCTTTCCTGAAAGGTCTAATTCTGGACTATTTTCTACACTTGTTTTTATTAACTTTATATATTCCTTCAATAAAGATATTAGATAGATTCTGGCCTCTGTGTATGGTTATTGGTGCTCTGCTGCCTGGGTCTTGACAGTTTGACTCCGCCACCCTAAGCACCAATTAACCTCGGCCAGAATGTCTACCGGAGTCGTACCTGGGCCGAGCGGCCAGCCGATTACCTACACCATCGACAAGGATGAGGTGGACCGAATCCGTGATAAGCTCAATGCACAGGATGGAGAAATAAGGGGTTTGAAGGAACGCGGAATTCGTCTTCCGGCCATGGCGTTGCCAACCAAGTTTACTGGAGAAGCTTCTAAGGTTCATGTCTTCCGTCGCCAATGTCAAGCTTATCTAGAGGCCCGTGCTGCCGAGTTTCCCCAAGAAGACATCAAAGTGGCATGGGTTTACAGTCTTCTAGACGGGCCAGCGGCCAGCTGGGCGACGGCACTGTACGACCAAGCCTCTCCACACCTAAGATCAGCGCAACGCTTCTTGGACCACCTCAAGGAGACTTGGGGAATCGAGGACAATTTGGAGGCAGCCGGTCACAAACTCCGTCGCCTTTTCCAAGGAGACAGACCTATGTCTCAGTATATAGCCGAGTTCCGAGTGCTGGCCCACAACACCGGCTGGAACGATGTAGCCCTCAGGGGACAATTCCGGGAGGGTCTCAACATTGAAATGCTGGAAGAAATCTCCAAGGTGGATCCTCCCCAGACCCTCGAGGCACTCATTGATCAATGTTTACGGGCTGAAGTCATGATTGCCAACAGGAAACAGTGGGTTCGAGGCCAGGGCGGTAGAGCCGGGGCAAAACCCCCCGCTCCCGCCAGCGTTCAGCCACGTCCGGTCTGGAGACCCCCACCGCCAACCCCATACCCCAGAGGAGGCGAGGAGGTGCCGATGCAGTTGGGCAATGTGCGTCCCAGACTAGATGCCGCCGAGAAGGCCCGTCGTCAACGCTTAAACCTCTGCTGGTACTGCGGGAACGGGGGCCACTTCGCCAGAGAGTGCCCAGCCAAAGGGAAGCCTGCCGCCCGTCTTGCGGCGGCGTCCTCCACGGAGACGAAGACGTCTGAGCCGACTGGCACACAGCCGGCGGGGGAAGCCAACGACCGGGTGTAGAGAGGCTCGCCAACCCGGTCAAAAAATCCATCCAAGAGCCGCCAACCGGGGTCCTGTTCCTTCTCGTGGTCACATTATGGTCAGCAAAAAGGGGACCCGTCATGATCCACGCCATGATAGACTCTGGAGCTACCAACAATTTCATCGATAGAGAGTATGCCGACTCTCTGGGATTACAATATCATGATTTCAAGAATGCCCGTGTGGTGCAAGCCATAGACGGCCGCCCCCTCAAGACGGGCCCCGTAAGTCAGTGGTCGGAACCCACCAGGATGTGGATAAGGGAACATATGGAAGAGATTTCCTTCTTTGTTACCGAGGTTCCCCATTTCCCTGTGATTTTGGGAATTCCATGGCTGACTCTCCACGACCCTAACATCTCCTGGTCCAACAGAGAACTGCAGTTTGCTTCACCGTACTGCCAAAACCATTGCCTCGTAGCCAAGGTATGCCACGCCACAGACACCGAGCCCATCATCACCTTGCCAAAGAAGTACTCCGAGTATTGGGATGTATTCAATGAGAAAGAAGCCGAAAAATTACCCCCACATAGACCTTATGACTGTGCCATTGACTTGGTGGAGGGGGCCCCGATCCCGCGAGGGCATCTCTACTCCCTGACTGAACCAGAGCAAGAAGCTCTCAGGGAATTCTTAGAGACAAACCTTCGCAAGGGATTCATCAGACCCTCTCAATCCCCAGCCGCCTCCCCAGTGATGTTTGTGAAGAAGAAGTCAGGGGAACTACGCTTGGTGGTGGACTACAGAGCATTGAACAATATCACCAAGCGGAACAGCTATCCCCTGCCCTTAATCTCGGATCTACTGGATCGGCTTCGAGGAGCCAAGGTTTACACCAAGCTGGATCTTCGGGGGGCTTACAACTTAGTTCGCATCAGGGAAGGGGACGAGTGGAAGACCGCCTTCCAGACCAAATTCGGATTATTCGAGTCCCGAGTTATGAATTTCGGTTTATGCGGAGCCCCCGCAACGTTCCAGCATTTTGTCAATGACATTTTTCAGGACTATCTAGACAGGTTCTTGATAATCTACCTGGACGATTTTTTGGTGTTTTCTAGATCACAATCAGAACATGAGAACCACGTCAAAATGGTGTTACAACGATTGCGGGATCATGGACTTTATGCCAAGCTGGAAAAATGCGCCTTTGATCTACAAGAGGTAGATTTCCTTGGTTACCGCATCTCGCCTCTAGGGCTTTCCATGGATCCAGCCAAGGTTTCAGCAGTATTGGAATGGCGGGCGCCAACTAACAAGAAAGAGGTGCAGCGTTTCTTGGGGTTCGCGAACTATTACCGCAAGTTCATTCCAGATTTTGCCCGCTGGTCCGACCCCATCACTAGCTGCATCCGTGGAAAGCAGCCTTTCCGCTGGACTGATCAAGCAGAGAAAGGGTTCCAGCAACTAAAGAAACTATTCACCTCCCAGCCAATTCTACAGCACCCAAATCCTGGAACCCCTTTTGTGGTGCAAGCGGACGCCTCTGATGTGGCAATTGGGGCTGTACTCTTACAACCGGTGGGAGATCACCTCCATCCCTGTGCCTTTTATTCTCGTCAACTAACCACACCAGAGAGGAATTACACCATTTGGGAAAAAGAACTACTGGCCATAAAGGCAGCCTTTGAAACTTGGAGACATTGGCTAGAAGGGGCCAAATTTCCCATTGAAGTCCACACAGATCATCGTAATCTAGAACATCTAAGAACTGCCCGCAAACTAAATCAGAGGCAGCAACGTTGGGCTTTATTCTTTGAACGTTTCAACTTCCAGATCCATTATGTGACCCCAGCCCAAACCAAGCAAGCAGACGCCCTGTCACGTAAACCGGAATACGCTGCAGGACGCAAGGAGACCTTTGAATCCCAACTGCTACAACCCGAGAACTTTGCCACGCTCACGGTGGGGAACACCAAATCCATTCCCATTGGTTCAACTTCCCCTACTCCAGGACTCATCTGTGCTCAAGAAATCAGGGCTAGTCAGCAAGCAGATGCCTGGGCGCAGGACCAACTTCGCCAAGGTCTGCACTTTCCCTTTTCGCTTAAAGATGGGCTGCTCTGCTATAGAAATCATGTTTATATCCCACCCGGACCGGGCAGAGAAAAAGCGCTTCGTCTGTGTCATGACTGCAAACCAGCAGGACACTTCGGACTATTTAAAACTATGCATTTGATCCTAAGGGATTTTTGGTGGCCCAAGATCCGCAAGGATGTGGAAAAATATGTCAACACCTGCCCAGTATGCCAGCGCTCCAAGATACGAAGGGAGAAGCCCTCAGGGCTTTTACACCCCCTTCCTACCCCATCTCGCCCATGGGAAATAATTTCCGCGGATTTCATCACTGACCTACCACCTTCCTGTGGATTCACCACGATCTTGGTGGTGGTGGACCTTTTCACCAAGTTAGCCCATTTCATTCCCTGCGAAGGCCTCCCCACGGCCAAAGAAACTGCGGATCTATTTCTTCAACATGTTTTCAGACTACATGGATTGCCCAAGAGTTTAGTCACAGACCGTGGATCTCAATTCACCTCTCGTTTTTGGAAGGCACTACAAAAACTATTGGGCATAGACTCTCGCTTATCTTCAGCTCATCATCCCCAAACAGATGGGCAAACGGAGCGCACCAATGCCACTTTGGAGCAGTATCTTCGCTGTTATGTAAACTACCAACAGGACAATTGGGCTTCTCTGTTACCACTGTCTGAGTTTGCCTACAACAATGGAGTTCAAGCTTCTACAAAAGAAACGCCGTTCTTTGCAAACTACGGCTTCCATCCACGTTTCTTCCCCCCTGTCATTGAAACTTCAGAAGTTCCCGCAGCAGAGGATTGGCTGCAGGAACTCACAGCGGTGCAACAACTTTTGCTCCAGCAACTGGACCAAGCCAAGGAGGACTATAAACGCCACGCTGACAAACATCGCCAGCCGGGCCCCGAAATCAAGGTAGGAGATCGGGTTTTTCTGTCCACTCGCTTCCTGCCCTCCCACCGCCCTTGCCGGAAGTTAGATGCCCGTTTCATTGGCCCCTATCCAGTGGTGGCGCAATTAAACCCCGTGACTTTCAAACTCCAACTTCCGCGTTCACTGCGCATTCACCCAGTGTTTCACCGTTCCCTGCTCCTTCCGGCGGATGGTGTGCGACCTGATACAGACCAACCAGCCCCCCCTCCTGTTTTGATGAATGGGGAGGAGGAGTTCGAGGTTGAGGACATTTTGGATTCTCGCTTTCACCGCCGCCGCCTACAATATCTCATTGACTGGGTGGGTTTTGGCCCGGAGGAACGCTCTTGGGAAGACGCCTCCACAGTCCATGCTCCTGATCTAACCCGTCGCTTTCATCAGACCTATCCCACCAAACCGCGACCTCGCGCCTCGGGGAGAGGGCCCCAGTTTGGGAGGGGCCTTGAGGAGGGGGATAGTGTGATGACCCATGGGCCTTGTAGTCCTGCTCAGGACATTGTAATTCCTGATGAAGATGAAAACTTGGGTTTTTTACCTTCCCAGTCTGAACTGGATTCTTCTCAGCCAGATCTTTCCCAGGCAGATCTGGGAACCTTGCACCTGCAAGAAAGTTGTCTCCCAGAAGTATGTCAAACAAGCCCAGAGCCTACTTCTCCCGTGTTCTTGCGCCGGGAGTTTTGTAAACAACAGAGAAGTTTGGAATCAGCTTCGCGCAGGAGTGCGAGGATTGCAGCTAAGAATGTGGCCAATTAAGACTGCTTCTCGTGAGAATCTTTGGGGAGTCTCACATCTGGTCTCAGAGTTTAGCTTTCGGTTCTGATTCCCAGAGAACTGCTTCGGCGGGAAAGTTAGACTCTATTTAGGGGTTTTACCCGCGTAGTAACTTCGCGGAGTCAATTCGTCAGCCTACGGAGCGAGTTGTGTCTGGACAGCGCGCTCCGATTCAAGCCTCGCTCCTGCTCAAGCCTTGCCTTGCTATCCAGCCTTCGCCTTGCTTCCCAGCCTTTGTTTATCCACGGACTTTGCCTTGTTTCCCAGGATCAATCCTTGCCTTGTTCCACGGATTTTATCAAGTTATTCCACGGACCTTGTTCTTGTTCTTAGTTACCTTGTTCCACGTTCAAGCCTTGTTTCAAGTATCAAGTTATTTCCTAGCCTCGCTCAAGTTTCATGGACTAAAGGACCTTGTCATCTCCCCTCACTTTGCTTGGCAAAGTGAGTGTTTCGGTTATTGGATTACAACTTTGGACCTTAATATTTCTTATTGGACATTGCTTTTTTGGACTAATTCTGACCTTTCCTGAAAGGTCTAATTCTGGACTATTTTCTACACTTGTTTTTATTAACTTTATATATTCCTTCAATAAAGATATTAGATAGATTCTGGCCTCTGTGTATGGTTATTGGTGCTCTGCTGCCTGGGTCTTGACATCCGGTCCCAATTCAAGGTGCAGACCATCATTTATAAAGCCCTAAACGGTTTGGGACCCGCCTACCTTCGTGACCGCATCTCCTACTATAAACCTGCCCGAGCCCTTCGTTCATCTGGGGAGGCCCTCCTGTCTCCACTGCCTTTATCACAGGCCCGCCTTGTGGGAACAAGGGAGAGGGCCTTTTCTGCTGTGGCCCCCCGTTTGTGGAACTCACTGCCCATTGAGATCAGGCTAGCCCCCACTCTTTTAGCCTTTAGGAAAGTTTTAAAAACATGGCTCTTCCGGTGTGCTTTCGGAGAGTAATTGTATATACCTCCTGTGTTTCTCTCCCCAACATGTATTCTGTAGACCCTGTTCCCCATGGTTTTATTCTTATCTCTTCTTACCCCGAGTTTTTAACCTTGTGTCCATGCGGCCCGCCCTTGTTATGTTATGCTACGTTCTGCTTTTTTGTTCTGTATTGTGTAGTGTTATTGTTGCATTGTTTAATTGCATTCTGATATGTTGTTTTTATATTTTGTCTATTGTATTGTCTTGGGCATGGCCCCATGTGAGCCGCCCTGAGTCCCCGTTGGGGAGATGGTGGCGGGGTATAAATAAAGTTTTATTATTATTATTTATTAGGGGCTGGTGGTAAAAGTCATCCCAATATCAATTCAGAATTCAACAGAATCATTATTCATAATGAATTCAGAGTTCACAAGCTTCACATATTTTATAGTGCTTTAAAAACATTTGTCTGGAGATTACAGCTGGACAAAAAAAGGTGCATGCATAATGGTCAGCAGTGTCTCTATGTTTACACCTTTGACTTTTGGAAAAAGTGCGCTGACCTCCACAATCCACAATGGAAAAGTTGGACCTGGCATGAGGCAGAATGTAGCAGCTGATGTAGGCACCAGGTTTTAAATTTGAATGGAGTAAAATATAAAGAGAAATGTTTCTGAGGTTTATCTGATGTGAACTTGGCTGATGTTGAGATTATCCAAATTGGTCTAGAGCAGAGGTTCTTCATCTTTTTTTGTTCCGTGAATCCTTTTATCAATTCGGTAAAAACCAAAACACACTGAGAACTACAGCAACAAGTACTACAACCTCTTGACACATTTGACCCATCTGGAAAAGTCCTATATGTATGTTGACTTGGGGGATTAAGGGACAACATTTGCCACGATACTTCAGACAGTGAAATGTCATGCGGTCAATGCTATATAATGGGGAGCAATGCTTTCCAACACTGTTGAATGCCAACCCTTAGTTGGAGCAACAGTTTTTATACCCATACCTTGACCTCCAGCATTTTCAACCATCAAATAGTTACCCTATATTGAAATGGTTATGAGAACTGGGTCTCATTTTACTTTCTTCCTCTAGTGGGAAATTAATGGTGATTTTTTTTCTTTTCACTTAGTTCAAGAATACTGAGGCTTCATGAGAAGGAAACCACAATTGGAGAGACACATTGATGACCACTGCATAACTAAATAGACATAATCATGGCTACATTCACAAGAAAATAAATGCAGACATTCTGAAATAACAACTCCTGCTCTGTAATTATGAAGTTAAATGTGTTTAGTGGTCAGCCCCCAAAAAAATAGCTGCCAGAAGCTTCCTGGCATCTCAGACTAGAGGACTCTGAATTACCCTAGATCCTTTGGCCAATGATTTATGTGTCCACAAAAGCCAGATACTGATTACAGCAATCTTGAAAAGCACATATACTAGACTAGGAATGCTCTTGACAGAATATATGATAAAAAGTAAACTTAGAATTTTAGGGCTGCAACTCTAGAATCCTACAACCAACATGGCCTCTAGCTATCGGAACTGGTGGATTCTGAGAAGTTTACTCCCAAAAAAAGCCATGTTTCCAAGGTCTAGTTATGACTGAATAAAAAGGTATTTGGAGAGTGGGAATGGTGTCCTTTAACTAAGTTATTAATGTCTGTAGTTTTTAAGAACATAGAAAGTTGCAGTCTACTGAGCCAGGTCATCAGTCCATCAAGCCTAGTGTTACTGAATCCGTACATGAGGGTCCAAATTCTTCTTTTATATTTCCCAATCCATGTTTTCTGCACAGGAAATGGTGTATTTTACACAGGAAGAAAACATGTAAAAATGTGAGTCTAGCTCAGAAAAACCACTCCCAACTTCATACAAAATAATCCCCTGAAAGAGTCCTCAAAGTGAACATATGAGGAGAAATCATTGTATTTTCCCAAAGTGGAGAGAACGGTGGAAGGAACAAAGGTGATTAGATTCGTATCCTTACTACCTGGTGCCTTCTGCTTAAGCCACGTGTTTCTAAGCCAGTTCACTGTATATTTTAATATATATTTCATAGAAATAAGTTTTACTATGTATCTTTTATAGAAACAAATTTTAATATGTGTACTTGTAGAATCTTTGCAATGTTTATTTGTTTTAACTATGCTGTAACCACCACAAGTCATGAGGCGGGGTGAGTAAGAAATAAATGACTATTATTATAACAAAATAATGATATAAGCCTGTGTGTTGTCTCTTTCTGTGTTTAGGATTATGTGGAAGATGAATTATTGCACATTACAATTATGAAGTTGTTGATTCACATAGAAGATTCCTATTGTTCTTGTTGTTCATTGCCATCAAGTTGACTTCAACTTATTGAGACCCTATGAATGAGAAGCATCCAAGTTATCCTGTTTTCAACAGCTTTGCTCAGGTCTTGCAAACTCAGAGCCATGGCTTCTTTGGTTCATATAATGCAGTCTTCCTCTTTTTCCGTTTACCTTACCAAACATCATTATCTTTTCTAATAAATCATGTCTTCTCATGATGTGTGCAAAGTACCCAATTCTCAGTTAAGTTATCATAGGGCCCTTTATTTATTTATTTATTTACAGCATTTATATTCCGCCCTTCTCACCCCAAAGGGGACTCAGGGCGGATCACATTGCACACATAAAGGCAAACATTCAATGCCATGACACAGAACAGAGACAGAGACAAGACGCAGGCACCGGGCTGGCCTCTAACTCATGACCTCTTGGTCAGAATGATTTGTTGATTTGTTGCAGCTGGCTTGCTTTCCAGCCTGCGCCACAGCCCGGCCCTTCCACACAGCCATATAACCCAGGGCCCGTCCAGACAGTATCTTTATCCCAGGAACTTCCGTAGCACAATGGAGGGTGGCCAGATGCTGTTCCTTCAAAATGCGGGAGGAAGCACTACAAACGGCAAAAACTGTGCGAGTTTCAGGTGCTGGAATATCCCGGTTCTGAGCTGAAAATGTCTGAGCTGAAAATGTCTGAAATTGGCAAATACTGATTTTTTATCTGGGTTTGTTCCTGGGTTTTAGATGTTTTTCCTGATTGATTGGTTCCTAAAAATTAGGCGACAGTTGAGTAGAAGTTCCTCTGGCAAGAGGAACTTCATCCTTCGCCTGTTTAATGAAGTTTGTGGCAGAAAAACAAAGTTTCTGGGAAGGAACAAGTACTATCACAGTAAGTAGTACACAATGAAACAGGAACAGAACCAATTATTTGTCTTTTTTGGTAGCCCATGGTATCCATAGAATTGTCTTCCAACATGACATTTCAAAACATCCTTCTTGAAGTAATTTTAATGGAATATCTTTATGCACAATGTTTTTGTTTTTATTTGGCTTTCCACAGCCTTACTCCTAAGGACACAGGCAACAAAACTTGCATAATGTAAGTATCACAGATGTTATGCAACTATAATTTAATGAATAATCATTGTACATATACATTGGGTAAATTCACTCAATTCAGGAAGTTTGTTCAGAATATTTGCTTCATTTCCCAAAAGGTAAATCAATTGAACAATCATATGGAGCTTTTCTACGAAGCCAGTGTTTATCTGGTTCATAACACAGCTGGCTTTTACATTTATCCACATGCTTTCTTCCTTGTTTACCTTCTGATGATTTCATTCAATTCCTTTTCTATGCAACATGGTTCAGTGCGTACAGCCTATCTGTTATGGTTGAGCCTTATGGCTCCAATACTGGGAGACGTGGTCGTAAGACTCCTCGAGAGTCAGACTCTCTTGAGGAGCGAGAGAGGAAACGGCTGAGGGACTTATTTGCAGAACCAACAGACGAAGATTCCTTTGAGGGTTTTACTGAGGGAATGGAGGAAGAGGTGGTTAGCTCAGAAGAGGATGACATGGAATGGACTCGTGTGAGGGAGGATTTGGGTGTTCCTGGTAATGATAGCATGGGAAGCGACTGGCGGGTTGCAGGATCGGACCCGTGGACGAGTTGGAGGGATGGAATGGGATCCACAGCTGGGGATGCTGTGGGGCGTAGTCAAAGATGTTTTAGCTCTGATGAGGATGATGATGATGAGGCACCTGGAATTAGGGTAACAGCTGATAGCGATGAGGAGTTGTAAACTGGCATAAAATGGGGTCTTGAATCCAGGGCTAATTGCGTTGGGCAAGGTAATCTGTACGAACGCTTGGGCTCTTGTTGGGAATTTCCTGAAGACGGGTGTGTTTCGTTTGCTGAATACGTAAGTTACCAAGGACACTGGGCATAGACGGCGGGAGGAACTGTGTGGGCTTTTGTTGTGCAACCTGTGTTTAATCTTATTAGCTTGGACCTCCGTCGTCTTCTTGACGGACATTAATTGCCTATTCTGGATTGACGCTGGACTGACTGACTGACTACGACCTCGGACTACCCCTTCTGTGGCTTGCGGTGGAATTGGTGAACCAAAGACATCTGTACCTGGCTTTCGACCTCGGACCGGACTGGGACCCTGCTGACCGTTGCTACCCTGATTGAAGCGCCTGGATCCGGATTCTGTTTGTTGCACGGAGGAGTAACAACCTTAGTTACTCATTTGCAGCTTTCGAAGTAGCAGAGAGGAATCTGCTGCCAGCTTTTTATGTTTCTTTGAATCTTTGTTTATCAGCTTTTGTTTGTTCTAATTGCCAGGCTGAAGTAAGCATTTTCTGTTTAACCCGGATTAAACTCCTGTTTAATCCGGTTTATCTTTTGTACCGCTTTTAGTATCAGCGGAGTCTTTTTGTGTATTTTTACATTGAAGGCAAGTGTTTGCCTAGTCCTTTGTTTCATACGGGCACTTTTTAGTTCTGTAACTTTAATAAACTGTGTTGAACTTTATCTGGTGGCGTTCTGTCCTTGACTATCAATCTGAATTGTTCTGGAATGCCCACCACATGGAAAAAAATGTAAATATGTGATGTTTGATGATCACACAACATGATAAAGGCTTCCAGTCTATAATACAATGCTGTGGGAAAGAGGAAAAACTCACATTTTTTTCTAACTCTGTTTATTGATAGGATTAAATCATGGAGCTGGAAAGAAGAAGACAAAAAAAGGAGGGGAGTCTATTTTTAGGTTTTCACTCTTTTATGCTTCCACTCTTTGGAATTTTAACCAAAAGGAATTAGTGAAAGCAGAGGAGAGTGCAGTCCTGTATATCCATAGCCTCCCTCAAAAGCTAGAAGTGGCGGACTGTCCAATGGTGAGAGTGTGAAGATGTACCTCAGTCTATTACATTTGATGCTCTTTTCTTGGTCACGTTGTAAAGCACACATAGAGATCAGGGCTGTTGGGTAGAACATCCAAGGGTAGAGGGCTATTCTCCACTTAAAACAGCAGCAGAACCTACAACAGCTAATGAGATCTGTGCTTCCCTTCCAACAGTGTTAGCTTACAACTTCCTGATACCTGATAATATAATGGGATAATGGCAGTTTGACTTTAACAATATATGAGTTGTCAAGGTTCTCTATCTTAACAGCATGATAGGCAGGGCCGGTCCAACAATGAGGCGAATTAAGCAGTCTCGGCTGCGCCCCTATATGTTTTGCTTCGGGTGCAAAACATACAGGGGCGCAGCCGAGACTGCTTTTTCTGTTGATTTCTTGCAAAACATGTTTTGGTGCTTAATTTGTAAAATCTTAATGTAATTTGATGTTTAATAGGCTTTTCCTTGACCCCTCCTTATGATCCAACAATAAGGGGGGGGGGGCAAAATTCTGTTTGCCTACATTTGAAAAATACCTAGGGCCAGCTCTGATGATAGGCCCTTTGGCAAAGCAGTGCACTGGATTCTGCTTCCTCAACCACTCACAGGAATAAAAATCATTGGAATCTCCTCAAAAAATATGTGTTCATTTCCTCTTTCTTCTCTGCAACACATTTCCACTTCTAAGTTGCACTCAAAACACTACACTTCATTTCTGCTTAATGGGTTATTTATGAATTTCACTAACATGTAATAGGTCTAGAGCAGGAGCCCCCAAACCTTTTAAATAGGGGGCCAGTTCACCATTCCTCAGACCGTTGAAGGGTCGGACTATAATTTTTTTAAAAAAAAACTATGAAAAAATTGCTATACACATATCTTATTTTGAAGTAAAAAACAAAAAAAGGGAACAAATACAGCCACAATGTTAATAATAATAATAATCATCATCATCATCAAAATAATAAAGAGGGTTGGAAGAGACCACTTGGGCCATCTACTCCAACCCCCTTCTGCTTTTGTGCACCACAACATAATCAAAGCACCCCTGACAGATAGCCACCCAATAATAATAATAGTAGTAATAATAATAACAACACCGTAATAAACATGGTTGGAAGAGATCTAGTCCAACTCCCTTCTACCTTTGTGCACCAAAACATAATCAAAGCACCCTTGACCAACAACAACAACAACAACAACAACAACAACAACAACAACAATACTGTAATAATCAGGGTTGGAAGAGACAGCTAGCCTTCAAGAAAAATGAATCCACAACAGGGCTGCCCAGTTTTCTTTCAGTCATTCACATTGGAATGACTGAGGAGGAGGGAGAGTGGTACATGCAGACTCCGTGCTTGTTTCACTGCGCGCGCACACTTCGCTAACTCTGGCTGTGCGAATTCCCTCCTTGTGGATGTACGTGTGTGATGAAACAACAATGGAGGTGTTCTTGTGTTGAAAGGAAGAGGCCTCCCACTTTACCTTGCTGCACAGACTGCCTCCTTGTTTTGCTGCATACGCTTCCTCAAGGAGGAAGTCTGTGTAGCAAGATAAAATGGGAGGCTTCGTCCTTTTGCCACAGGAACTCCTCCGTTGTTGTTTCTCCTCCTCCATCGCTGAGGAAGACATGCACAGGGTGAGGGAGCAGGGAAAGGTGCTTGCCTTTCCCTGCTCCCTCGCCTGCTCACGCACTCCTTTCCTGCCACCACTGCTGAGGAAGGAGCGCATGGGGCTAGCGAGGAGGCGGTAAATGTGAGTACCTTTCCCTGCTCCCTCGCCTGCCCCATACGCTTCTTTCCCGCCACCGCTGCCAAGGAAGGAGCGCGTGGGGCGAGTGAGGAGGCGGGAACGGTGAGCGCGCCTTTCCCTGCGTGCCTTCCTCAGGGGAGGAGAAGGGAGCTACCGCTGTGGGGGCTGGATAAATGGCTCCAATGGGCCGCATATGGCCCGCGGGCCGTAGTGTGGGGACCTCTGGTCTAGAATTTCATTTTCCTCACTTCTCTTTCTTACACTTTCACTACACAAATATAATTTTTGGAGCACCAACAGCAGAGGCTCTGCATCCAATAATGGAAATGCACGCAGTTAGCAATAGTTGTTCCCAGCCATTATTTGCTGTTAAAGAATCTGTTACAATATTCTGCTTCCACAACTTTGTAAACAATAAAAATGGTAAAATTTCATTCGCAAATGCAGATATACCAACTATCTCCCATACATCATAATTTCTCTCCTTCTACTGGGTTAATGGGAGATCTGAATTTTGAGGTGTATGATCAGGAAATTAATGTTAAATTCTGGTCTGTGCATAGATTAGCATGGGGCGCCTATGCTAGAAGGATCCCCAGGCAACTGCCCAGTGTGTCTATGCATTAAGATGGCACAGCCAAGAGCCAGAAAATTAAAATTTATTCCATTTTCTTCTCAAAGCTTTCAAAAGTCACCACTTTCAAAGTTTTGCATGTCTCTGTTTTCATAAATGCATTGTGCACAATAGGGAGATGAATTAATACAAGGGATCCTCCATTCTAGGACCCTTTGTGTATTATGGTTTTCACATAAGCTGTGGAATTCTCTGCCCGTGGAGATTAGGCAAGCCCCCACACTAGCAGCCTTCAAGAAAGACTTGAAAACATGGCTCTTTCGCTGCGCTTTTGGAGTGTAACCATTTTATATTTCTTTTCCGTTGCTCCCCATAATATCTATCCTCCAGAATACCCCACTCCCTTATGACCCTTTTCGCTGTGGTTTTTTATTTTTATGTCTTTCTCACCCCGAGTTTTAACTTAATGTTCATGTGGTCTGCCCTTGTTTTTATTGTCTCCTTGTTTTATTTTGTAATGGATATTATTTACTGTATTGTTTATTGTATTGTGTTGTGCTGTTCTTTTATATGCTGTTTATATTGTATTGTTTTGGGCGTGGCCCCATGTAAGCCGCCCCGAGTCCCCATTGGAGAGATGGTGGCGGGGTATAAATAAAGTATTATTATTATTATTATTATTATTATTATTATTATTATTATTATTATTATTATTATAAGCTGGAACCCCATTTTGATTTCCTCAAGTCAATGATTCTTTGGTCTTCCAGCTGAAGCATACCATAGAATTACTCTGGCGGACTGAAAATGTCTAGAACAATGTTTTCTCTGGGTCTCCAATAAGAGTTTATGGTCAACTGGCAGAAGTAGAATTGCACTAGAGGCTTCATACACATGCAGTAGAAAGAGTGTGAGATGGTATTCCCTTTGGTCCTTTAGTGAACTGGATGAAAAATAATTTAAAATTTTTAATGGCAATTACTGTGATTGATTCTGACTGGATCCTTATTGGGAAGGAAAAATAGACTGCATGGCTTTTGGAAGCATGGGAAGTTGGCCACGAAAATACATGCAAGCGTTGTGTCTTTTGGGCAGAAGGCATTTCCCTTTGAAGACTGTGATCTGCAACAGGCATATAAAGATGTTCTGGTACAACCCTCTTAAAAACAAGATGATGATTAAATTTCCAGAAGTGCTTGTCAAAAAACAAAGATTACTTCATATGTATCTCTTGGAAAGAGGAACAGTTGTCTTTCCTAGAGTAGCCAGAAAGACTCCTAGGACTCCCTCAGCAATCTTGCCTGCTTCACACTCTTTTCTCAACAGATGACCAATACACTTTGAAAAAAAATTACTCATGTCAAACTCTATTGACTTACTTCTGAATTCTCCTTACAGATCAGTTAAATGGAAATTTCAAAACATTAAATAATGCATGGGCAGTCCTATTATGAGATAGAGCAGATAAAGCACTTCATGTGACAATTACTGGGGACATCAGTAGAATTCACCATGTTTTTTTCCCTTTTATTCCTTGGCCTTCTATTCTTTATTTTCAAGAATGGAACATGGTGCATGACATACCATCAATCTTACACCTTCTAAATTAATCTCTGCCTTCATATGTGATAGAAAACTTTGTTCCATTGCCACCTACCAGAACAATTGCCTTCTATACAAAGAATGGAGATGATAGCATCTTGTTCTTTGGCTCAGATAGCAAAATGTCTTGAACCACACCTGGTCTGCCTATACCAGAAAGTGTATTGGTAAAAGCAAAAAACAAAAAAAAAAAAACAAAAAACAAAAAAACCACCACCACCAACAACAAAAACCCCCGACAATTTGGAGCCATGATATTTTCTGATATCTGGGTTAAAGAAGGATATATGTTTATTTATTTATTTATTTATTTTTCAAACTTATATGCTGCCACTCCCCTAGGGCTTGGGGCGGCTTACAAGAACCGGCTAAAATCAACAATTTAAAAACATCTTTAAAACATCTTTAAAAAAACATCTTAAAAACATCCTAAAAGCACCTTTTAAAACATCAGTAACAGAACTCAAAAGCCTGCCGAAACAGGTGTGTCTTACATGCCCTGCGGAAGGCCGACAAGTCCCGCAAGGCACGAACTTCAGGTGGCAAGGTGTTCCACAGAGATGGCGCCACTGATGAAAAGGCTCTGCGTCTAATTTCTGTTAGACACAAGGACTTAAAACTGGGGACTTCCAACAGGTCTTGGTCCTCAGAACGGAGGGATCTCTGGGGTTTGTAGGGAGTGAGGCGGTCCCTCAGGTACATTGGCCCTAGACCATGTAAGGCCTTAAAGGTAAGTACCATCACTTTGAAAGTGATCCGGTGCTCAATTGGTAACCAGTGCAGCTGCAGTAAGATTGGTGTTCTGTGGCATCTCATCGGGACTCCCGCAAGGAGCCGGGCGGCTGCATTTTGCACCAATTTCAGCTTCCGGATCACCGACACAGGAAGGCCAATGTAAAGGGCATTACAGTAGTCCAGTCTCAAGATGACCGTAGCCTGGATCACCGTAGCCAGGTTGTCCCTAGACTGATAGGGGGCTAGCCGTCTAGCCTGCCGAAGATGAAAAAAGGCGGTTTTGCTAACGGCGGAGACCTGGGCCTCCATCGTCAGTGAAGGGTCCAAGAGGACTCCCAGACTCTTTACTAGTGAAGACGGGTGTAGCGCTTCGCCATCCAGGGTTGGCAACTGGACATCCCCACTGCCCGGTCGGCCCAGCCATAGGATCTCCGTCTTTGCTGGATTCACCCTCAACCTACTGGAACGCAACCATCCAATAATGGCCTTGAGGCACTAATGAAAATGGTCGGGTACAGAATCCGGTCGACCTTCCATCTTTAACCCAAGCTGAGTGTCGTCAGCATATTGATAACACTCGAGCCCAAAATCTCGGACCAGCTGAGCAAGTGGTCGCATATAGATGTTAAACAACAGAGGGGAGAGAATGGCCCCTTGAGGCACCCCACAAAGTAGAGGGGACCTTTCAGAGACCAGGCCTCCCCTCTCCACCCTCTGTCCACGGTTGTGAAGAAAGGAGGCCAGCCAGTTTAAAGCTGTCCCTCTGACTCCAACAACGGCAAGGCGGTGGGTCAAAAGATTATAATCGACTGTGTCAAATGCTGCAGTGAGGTCCAGTAACACGAGCAGCACCGACCCGCCCTGATCAAGCTGGCATCGAAGATGATCCGTGATGGAGACCAGCACAGTCTCTGTTCCATGCCCCGCACGAAAGCCGGACTGGAAGGGATCTAATCTGGCTGTGTTGTCTAGGAACTGTTGCAACTGCTCCGCTACTGCCCTCTCAATCACCTTGCCCAGGAACAAGAGGTTCGAAACTGGGCGATAGCTGGAGGGATCCGAACGATCTAAATCAGGCATGAGGTTTGAGAAGGTCTGAACCTTAGCTGGCCCTCATACTTGTGTACACTACTGCATGGTTTTATCACTGTTGAGGTTTTTTTTTTCCCCTTTCACATTCAAGAGCCCCTCTGTATAGTTTAATGAGAGATGTAAGAAGTAATGCAGATCTGCTTTGAGGATCAAGAGCACTTGTTTGTGAGGTGTTTTGTAGATTTCTGCAGGTCTTGGGTGGAGTCAAATCCCTTTTCTGTTTAAAGACTGACTGAAAGACTCTTTGTGAACCTGTCCTTTTGGTAAACATGACATCACCTCTCAGTGCCTTAAATCTCCTTCTTCAAGGCAAGAATTAACTAGTTTATAGTTTTGCTTACAGAGGCACCAACATTTCAAATGGAATTAAAGGCTTCCTGTTAGCTTGTCATACATCAGTGACTGGTACAGTGAAAAATCATAGATAAGCAAGATCATTCAACACATAATACAGCAAGAGAAGTAGAAAAGATAGCTTTGAGTAATCAATGGTACACTGTTATTTTCATTATCCTTTCCATGGTGGGATTCATTTGAATGTGTAGAAAGCTATTTTGTAGCATCTGGATAGATTTCTTTAGTATTTTGAATCATATAATATAGCCATCATTGGTATTGATGGATGCAGACAATTGCCTTTAATTCAAAGATATAGTCTGCACTGGGATGCACAGTGCATGCTAGATTCCTTTGTGCTAGGGATCCCTATTTGAGTGGCAACTATGTCTATTAAGGAATGTAGTTTGAAAGCTAGAAACGGGTTGGCAATGTCTCAGCAATTTTTCCCCATCTATTTCCAAAGGATCATTGGGCACCAATAAATGAAAAGACCTATCTCAAATTCCGCTCAATGCAAAAGCAGAATCGTGAATAGGTTTGGGTATACCATTCAGCTACTGCATATATGCAAAGTTCCTGTCCTGTGTGCAACCTGATATATTAGCATGATTCATCACAGTGCAGTGTATATTACACAATTACTGGGATACTAGTAGATATGGCCTGCTGGGACTCTATATTGCTTATTTTTAATAAAATGACTATAAGTATATACAATAGTCACAGAGGAGCCGCCAGGACCCTTTACCCTATAGTCACAGAATTATAGAGTTTGAAGATTCCAACCAAGGCTCTGTTAAAAAACGTCCAGTGAAGGAAGGTCCATTTCTTTCTAAACATTCCATTGTCAAAGAGTCCCTGCTATCAGAAAGTTCTTCCTCAGTAGATTGTTGACACCTCCTTTCTTGTTATTTAAACTCTCATGAAACAGGAAAACTTGCTCAGTGTTTTGCCTGATGCCCATTCAAATATTTTAAGATGGGTATTACGTTTCTGTTTTCTCCTTTTCAAGCAAAACACTAACTTTCTCAATTGTTCCTCTCTGACCCTAACACTCTTCACTATTCTACTGCCTTCCTGTGTATGTTTTGCAATTTAATATACTTCTTAAACTGTGGTGTTTAGAAGTGGAAAGGACTCCAAGGATCTCATCACATGAGGCTTGGACTCTGTCCTAGGACACTTCCAGGACAGAGCCCACCGGAGCCCATCACATGATGCAGGGCTATTTCCGGTGGGGCTCCATCCTTACTCTGGAAGCATTTTAGGATGAAGTCCTCAGAAAACAGGTGGCTACCCGTGTTCATATTAGGTAAGCCAGGACAAGTGTGGGGTGAAGCCAGGCAGCAATAGTTTCCTCTGTGGGATAGAGAAGGGGGCAATGCGGGTGATATGGTGCACGGGATGATGGTTTCCTCTGCTGCCCACTGGATTTGCCCCATTGTCCCATGGATGCCCCTGCTGTCCCCTGGCATGAGCACCTCAATGTGATGAGGTCCCAAGTGTAGTCCAATCAGAGCATAAGAGAGTAGCATCATTGATTCATTTGATCTGAAGGGTACTACTATTTGATTCCTTTATTACCCTTATTTGTTTGTTTATTCCCATCTTTCTATCTCACATCCAAATGGAATTAAACCATTGACAGCCGCCATGAAGACCTTCTCTTACATTCCCAACAACCATGCTTGTCCTTCTGTTCCTATCATTATCTCTATCAATTATTTCTATCTGTAAGGTCTTTCAAATCTTTTTGATCATCCTCTGCCTTAGTTTCTACCATTACTTAAGTATCATTTCCCAAATGGAACTGTATGCTTCCAATGACAATAAAAGAGAACCCTGATTTGTATGAAATGAGGACTTCCTAATATACACATAGATAAACAATTGGAAATGCTATAATTTTAATTCAATACCATAGTGGGAAAAATAATGCCAGGTGAACTAAATGTCCAGTGTCATGGATCAGCTTGGTGTTTGATGGATCTCCAGACAATTTCCATGGCATGACTTTGGCCACAGTCATGGCATGGAGATTGCCTGGAGTTCCATAAAACACCAGGCTGATCCATGTCATCCAGTTTCTATGTGTACATTCTGGGAGGACAATGACAAGGCAACACTCTTCCTACACACAGAAACACACACACATGGGCATTTCCTTCCTACATACAGGTTCTTTATCCTTATCTCTGTGAACTAGGACACAAAGCCAATTTGGCAATTTAAGTGCCATATTTTTATATGTTACTTGATGCATTTAATTGCCTTTGATTATGGCTAATCAAAATGAGATGCGCTTTGTAGCTATGGGCTTCATAAACCTTACTTTTTTATATAAAAAACCCCCACTTTTTATTACGTCTGAATTTTAACTGAGGTCTCTGTCCTGGGTAATCCAACAGCATGCATATGCCAGAGCAGGCAAAAACATTTGAACTTGTTTAAACAAGACAATGCTTAAGGTAATTTGTTTTTAAAATGTACATCAAAGTATCCTAAATCTGTGAAGGATAAATATAATTACATGGAGCTAATGCCAAACTGCCTAAATACAAGGTATTTTCATATAGCCCTGGGCCCTGCACATAACACACCCAGCTGTTCCTTCTGTAGACAAAGTAGCACATCTGTCCATGTGGTTTGCCTGTACACTCATAATTCATTTTTTAATTGGACCTCCCCCCAACCAACACCCCCCACTTTGGGGACGTGACAATAAAGGCTTCAGTCGTGCCAGGGCATCTGTTTTCAATGTTATGGCTCAACCTGGAATATATGAAATTAGCACAGTTTTGTTTTTTCCAAATCAGTATGAGCTGAAAAGCCCCTGAAGAGCTGCAAAGCAAAGTCTCCTCACTACTACCTACTGTGTTCGTAGGATCCTTCTATAAAGTTGAATAACAGAACCAGGGCTTACAGACTTGAGACCCTGGGATATTTTTTTTTTGAATTGCTGAAACAATGGCATATATTGTCACCCACCTCCCTTGGACTCTACTATTCCCTCTGTACACTGTAGCTAGAGGGAAAATGGAAATTTCCCATAAACAATGTGTTGTTATGAGCTATCTCATTGTAATCAAATTAATTTTTTGCTTGTTTGATCTTGACTGAGCAACTTGCTAGCTTTACGAAACACCAGTTCCTGTTGGATGAAAATGGCAAGAAATGGGAAGGAGAGAGTATGCATTCTGCATTTTTGGACTCTCATTGTTTTATGTGCCATCATGATGAGGGTTTACACCTCTCATCACAGTTTATACACTCAGAAATAAAAGGAAAGATACAAAAAAAACAAAAAAATTATACTTTCGAATTCACATGAAGCCTAACATTCCCTTATAGAACTGATTTCAATGAAAACAGACTGAGCAGCATTCAGATGCAGGAAACGGCAAATACCCTTTTTCTACTGCCTGTTTACCAAAAGCCTGAGAGAGCTAAAGAAAATCCTAAAGAAAAAAATAACTATGTAACATGATTTCTGTTCCTGGGTCATTTCCTAATTGGTTCTATTATAAAACATGGGGGAAAGCTTATTAAACTGCAAAAACTTTGGTTTTTGTCTTGGTCTTGCGACACATTTTGCTATAATTTTTTCAATTAATATCTCATTGAGTCTCAATCAATTCAACATAGTTTGTGGCAGCCACAAAAATGAAGTTTCTCAAGTATAATGGCGACTTTCAAAGTAAATACTGCACAATTAAATACTTGCAAACCAGGAACAAAAAAAAATCAAATCTTGTTGCTTAGTACAATTAGCACCTCTACTCATCTTGTCATAGTGGCCATATGTCAACGTTCGAGCATAAGAGCTTGGTCGTTTGCTTCCTCCCTCTTCTCCTTCCCTCTCCATCTTTCAAACAGCTGTAGACTTTTGCTGCTTTGAAAGGCAGTTCTTCTGTTCTATTCGCATTCTTAAATAAAGTCATCCCTGCCCCACTGAGTGAAGCAAATTATGATTTTCTATGAGCCCCGGTGGCGAAGTGTGTTAAAGCACTGAGCTGCTGAACTTGCAGACCGAAAGGTCGCAGGTTCAAATCCCGGGAGCGGAGTGAACGCCCACTGTTAGCTCCAGCTTCTGCCAACCTAGCAGTTTGAAAACATGCCAATGTGAGTAGATCAATAGGTACCACTCCGGCGGGAAGGTAACGGCGCTCCATGCAGTCATGCCGGCCACATGACCTTGGAGGTGTCTATGGACAACGCTGGCTCTTCGGCTTAGAAATGGAGATGAGCACCACCCCCCAGAGTCAGACATGACTGAACTTAACATCAAGGGAAACCTTTACCTATGAGCTATATAACAGTGGAAGGGAGTGTGTTCTACTCTCCTATATAGCCCCCTGTCGTTTTTCTAACAAAAAGAGGGTGGAAATCACTAGAACTGGTGATTTCCCTTGCATGGCCATCATTGGGAAGATATGCTTGTGGAATAGTTTGCTCTAGGGACCAGAATACCTTGGCTACCTTTGGACATTATGCATCTGTGTGTTTTTATGTATGTTTGCCATTTGTTGCTCTCCATCAGATAGCCAAATGGTCGAAGCTCTCCCTGACCCTTTGCTACCACCAATGACCTCATCGGACTGGCTACTTGGATCGTCCTATGCTGCTTGTTCTCTGCTTTCAGGACAGAACCCTTCCCATGACACACACATCAACTTCTGGTCAGACTCTGTCCAGAGAAGGGAGAGCGAGTGCAGTAACACTGGAACCTTGCCATGTTGTTTTACTGCAATGGGCGGAATCTGGACGGTGATGCTTTCCTCCATGGGATGCGGGAAAGACAAGTCATGCGATGCAGGGTGTGAAGTGATGGCTTCTCCATGGCCCCTGCCGGGAGCCCATGGATTCCTCACAACCTCTGAAGATGCCTGCCATAGATGTGGGCAAAACGTCAGAAGGGAATACTTCTGGAACATGGCCATACAGCCCGGAAAACATACAACCACCTTGAAAAACACAATGTCAGTATTCAAGGTCATCAGATATTTCACATCTGTAATAATTACAACACTATGATCCACCTATTTTTTTTATGACTGCAAACATGCTTGCAAAGAGAACTCTTATGGATGCTAATGATATTGCACTGGACAGATGGTATTTACACATTTATTCATTTATTTATTTACGACATTTATATCCCACCCTTCTCACCCCGAAGGGGACTCAGAGTATCTTACAAATTATATGTACACACAATATATCATATTATTAAAGGTAAAGGTTTCCCCTGACGTTAAGTCCAGTCATGTCTGACTCTGGGGGTTGGTACTCATCTCCATTTCTAAGCCGAAGAGCTAGCGTTGTCCATAGACACCTCCAAGGTCATGTAGCCGGCATGACTGCATGGAGCGCCGTTACCTTCCCGCCAGAGCAGTACCTATTGATCTACTCACATTGGCATGTTTTCAAACAGCTAGGTTGGCAGGAGCTGGAGCTAACAGTGGCCGCTCACACTGCTCCCGGGATTTGAACCTGGGACGTTTCGGTCTCCAGCTCAGTTCTTTAACACACTTCTCCACCGGGGCTCCTATCATATTATTAGCATAGCACAATATTAGTATCATATATTGCTATATTTTACTATGCCACTATATTGCAATATTATTAGTAATATTATACATACTCTAAAATGCTGAAACCATATTAAAACAGTTTTCTATTTATCTAGCAATCAAGTTGAAGTGGAGGATCCTTTTCAGATTATATTTCTTACAGTCTCCCATCCAGCATGGTCACTGGGTGATTATGGATCTTGTAATCCAAAAGAAACTTTTCTAAGATCCATTTCAAATATTTTTGTCATCTATGTATATTGGCTGTCATAAACAGTCTAAAGGAATAGATAGAAACTTAATGTCTCTGTGATTCTAGGTCCATGTCATTATTTTGGGGCATGGGAGATCACACAAAAGCCTTTTAGAACATGTCTGGTTGCAGACATATCAGATTTTGGGTTTGGATGGTACAGAAAGTGAAGGGAAATTCATGCGGAAAACCGAAAGCACACGTTGCCATCCCTTTTCAATTTTCCTACTTTTTTTCCTGCCCCCTGTTATTATAGCTGCCTTTAGAGAGACCAAGTAATGTTTGTGGGCAAGAAGCAGTTGCCAGAGGAGATCACTTCTGAGAAGGGAGTTTTTCTTCTGGCTTCAAGAACCTGTCCTCAAATTTCCTGAACCTTTGCATGCCTGGCTAGCGGTCTACAGAACTAGAACATCTAATCTCAAGGCTGAAGGTTGGTTTGTACAGACAGAAACTGACGAGGCAATATTTACGGAGGTCAATTCAAATATTTTACGTTGGAACAATTTGCTTTGCCTTTGGTTTAGAAGAAGACAAACACCTCAGCAGCACATTACAAAGCCTTCAAGCTTCACATATGCTCATTCTGGCATCAAAAGCAAAATGTGGTCTGAAGCAAATGGATACACTGTTTTATATGATCTCACTATTAGGTTGGGATAAGATCAATTATATTAGGCTGCTGTAAAAGCAGAGGAAACAGTCTTTTTTCCCTAAAAACCTTTCCTATTGAATGACCCTGAGCAAATCATGCCATTTCAGCCTTAGAAGAAGACAATGGCAAACCTCCTCTAAATAAACCTTGCTTTAAAAATTATGACATGGTTGATATACATTGGAGTCTATTTGAAAGCATGTAGCAACCCCTAAAGGATAAAACAAACACCCAGTTCCGTGCCTATTATCAACTCTCCCCAGTAACCATTAGTTGTTGCTTATTCGTTCAGTCGCTTCTGACTCTTCGTGATGTCATGAACCAGCTTACTCCAAAGCTCTCTGTTGGCCATCACCACCCTCAGCTCCTTAAAGGTCAAGCCGGCCACTTCAAGGAGACCATTCATCCATCTTGCCCTTGATCAGCCTCTCTTCCTTTTTCCTTCTTTTCCCCCCAGCATCATTGTCTTCTCCAAGCTTTCCTGTCTTCTCATTATGTGGCCAAAGTACTTCATCTTTGCTTCTAATATCCTTTCCTCCAGTGAGTATGGACTGGTTTGATCTTCTCACGGTCCAAGGCACTGTCAGAATTTTCTTCCAACACCACAGTTCAAAAGCATCTATCTTCTTTCACTCAGCCTTCCTTATGGTCCAGCTTTCTCATCCATAGGTTACTATGGATAATACCATTGCTTTAACTATGCGGACCTTCATTGCCAGTGTGATGTATCTACTCTTCACTGTTTTATGAGATTCATCATTGCTCTCCTCCCAAGAAGTAAATGTCTTCTGATTTGCTGGCTGCAGTCTGCATCTGCATTAATCATCGTGCCTAGAAATATAAAGTCTGTCACTGCCTCCATGTTTTCTCCCTCTATTTGCGAGTTGTCAATCAGTTTGGAGCCTCCAGTGGCATAGTGGAGTAAAGCCTCATGACTTGAAGGTTGGGTTGCTGACCTGAAGGCTGCCAGGTTCGAATCCCACCCGGGGAGAGCACGGATGTGCTCCCTCTATCAGCTCCAGCTCCATGCGGGGACATGAGAGAAGCCTCCCACAAGGATGGTCAAAACATCAAAACATCCAGGCGTCCCCTGGGCAACGTCCTTGCAGACGGCCAATTCTCTCACTCCAGAAGCAACTCAAGTTGCTCCTGATATGAACAAAAAAAAAGTTTGGTTGCCATAATCTTGGTTTTCTTGATGTTTAACTGCAACCCAGCTTTTGCACTTTCTTCTTTCACCTTTAGACTTTTTAAAAAATGTGCTGGTTTAGCAATATGGTTGGGATACTTGAAAGATCAGATATTTGTTCAGTCATACAGAAGATATTCACATTCAATTATATGGAAGTTAATTCCTCACTGAAAATGCACTTTTCCAGTGTTGCCCCACAGTTCTTGGTGGTTTATCCAATATGTATACAAATATTATTTTGAAAGAGAATAGATATTTATGGTTGAAATTCTCTATTGCAGTCCACATTATATAAGCTACACAGCAAAGACACTAAGATACTGGTTTTTATTGAATTTTGAGTATGTGTATATGAGGACACTGGAAAAAGCATCCTGATACACATCAAGCTCTATCAATGCATGCCATCACTCCTTAGCAATGCATTGGTCCCAATGTATATCAGTCACTTTGTTGGTTCCCTACATAGTTATGTAACAACAGTCCTTTGGGGAACATGGATGTTATGGGACAGCTTGATTCTATTTCCTGCAGATGTATGTCTATTTACAAAGACATAAGTTCTGAAGCGAATTTGGCCTTTATAAATACTTAATGTGAGTGGATTAATGTGGAAATGGGTAAATAACAAAGAAGGGAAAAATACAGAATGGAAAGATTCGACCATTCCTTGTGTTGTTCTTGCTTTCCAGATGTTTTTGGCCTACAGCTTCCAGAATCTCTGACTATTGGCCATGCTGGCTGGGGCTTATAGGGAACATAAGTCAAAAGACCTAAAAGGTATTATGCTGACAAACACTGCTTTAGCTATTAGAGAATGAAACATCTTGTTAGCAAGCTTTCAACACTGGCGACATTCAACACTGCATTTGCCATGCTTTCCCAGCTGTGGAACTCCTGACTATAAAACAATTATTCTATATTACAGAACCAGATTATTAAAAACAGAATGACCATTACAAAAGTTGTTTTTTGACATCATTATCATTGATAGTACAAGAAGAATCAAAACAATATTCTATAGATAGATGAATTACTATTGCAGAGGCAGAGTCAAAGAAGTAATCTGCTTTACACAAGGGACCCGGGTTTCATTTTGTTTTTAATACAGATAATTAACTCAAGAAAATTGCCTTGGTTCGAGATGTAAAGAGGCAAAATAGCATCAGCAAGGAAATGAGAACTCATCACACTATTTTGCCTTTTCTGGTGGTAAATTTATATATCAAACAGATGGAAAAATAACCCACAGTTATGCATTATGGTAAGACTGGAAGGGAGGATTTGATAGTTTATTTTCTCTTTGGCTGAACAGATATACAATGAAGCTGAAGAAAAGACTGCTGTTCATTTCCATTATCTTTATATTAAATCTTCCTTCAAATGAACGGATGTAGTGTCAATTACAGCTCTATCAGAATATTTTCACATTTTTGTGAATATGCCAAAGAATATGTGATTTATGGAAATACTGAGAAGTACTACAGGAACAGATAGGAGATATACTACCACTTGCATATTTTCTGGCTCCCACTTTAACACATTAAAAGGAGACCATTCAACAGGTGAGGGGAATAATGAACAAGGTAATGTTTCCAAGTAGGTCAATAGTACATAAATTACACTTGCAACCACTTAAACTTTGGGGGATTTTAAAAAAGATTTTGAAACACAAAGGGGGGTAATAATAATTTAGTCTTGAATTTGTAGACCTAACTTCTTCAATCTTTATTTCATTCATAAACCCCAATGATGCAAATAGTAAAAATATATCAAGAAAATAGCTACCAAATAAAACATGAGAACACTGTGAAATCATAAGCATATCAGTTATCTCCAGCAGTAGAAACATAACGCGGGAAAGTAGCTCCTGAACAACGGAATTCATCAATTAGTTCTATGGATTACTAGGTGTCTTCTATTTAATTCCATTCATGGATTACTAGGTGTCTTCTATTTACTTCCATTACTTTTCTGCTGATTTGCTGTGTCCTCCCTCCTATTATTCCCACCGCTTTTCAGTTAAACATGGGCAATTTCAGAAAATAATTGAATGAAATCTTCAATCCATCTTGTCTCCTTACATTTTGACAGCAAATATAGACACACATAGGACTGGGATCAAGTTGGTATTGATATCACATGATATCTAATACTGTTCCCTATTCTGACACATTGACAGAATAGACACATTGCTGCCTCATAGACACATTGAACAGGAAGGTGTTAAAGTAGGAATGATTGTATATAGAGTTGTTTAAATGTAATTGAGTCATGGTGGTGCAATGTGTGCTGGAGATTGCATCATGCACTGTGTACTGTTTACTATGCCAGTGTGTAAAGGGTTAAGTGCCTGCAAACTTGGATTGCATCAGACAGCAGAGTCTGGGATAAATTGCCCTCTGCTTCCTATCTTATTCTCTTCTTTGTTTTCCTTCCCGTCTGTGCCTGCGTGAGAACTGTGTATTGACTTGTGGAATTCCGTTCATGAGTAAAACTTTTGATAGAGAACTGAAGACTCCAACGTGTTTTCTCGTCAGTGACTTCTGCTGCGTGTGTGCCTAGCAAATCGCTCTGACAGAAGGGCTTTCAGATGAATCCAAAGCTTAGAAATGTCAGTTTTCAAACCACAATTCCCAAGAATCTCTGGGAACATAAGTTCTGTATAGAACCTTGTGAAGAATTCAAAAGACAAAACTAATTTATGGTCATCCACTTTTTGAGGTTCTTCTATTAAAGACAGCATCAGTACAAGCAGTTGTTATACAGCAAGGAGCTAACACAATTGTTAGTCATTTCGAGTCAGCCACAGAACTGAAGAAAATTTAGCTGTTTCTGTAGTCTGATCACACACAACCTGGGAAGACCCACCAGTGAGCACTCTATGTTGAGGATGACCCGGGTTAACTAGATTTGGATCAACCAATTCTTTTCACTAGATGGATGATCAGGACCTATAATCCTTTTAGCATGATAGCTATACAACAAAGAATACTTTTTGAAAAGTTTTCATTTGAGCTTTGGCTCAAGTGTGCCATGTCATTTCGTTTTTTTTTTTAACTTGCAACATCAATTCACAATGTTTTCTTCAAAAAATACAGAATGTTTTTGAGTTATACAATAATGATGTTGCCATAGTACTTTGCGTAATAAAAATAACTGCAAGGTCTCCACTCATGCAAATAGCTTTCAGGAGAATTCATATTATCTGGTTGTTTTTTTAAAAAAGCATATATAACCAGATGTTTGGTACATGTTTTTTAATAAAACATACCCAGGAGCCATCATTTATCTTGTCAGTGTGGAAAGCTTCCTTTCCAGGTAACTTGAACCTCTTTGTCAGATAAACTACTTATTAGGTTACAGTTTGGGAATTAGCCATTGGGCCAGAGGGTAAAAATATTTTGTTTAATAGCGAGCTTGTGGAATGTACTTGCCGTGCTGGCATAATCTCTTTTTAAGGTAATGTCAGTTGAAGACAGAGATAAGCCCTTTCAGAATAACATTTTTTTTCTTTCTTTCCTTTGCTTTTTACATTTACATGCACAAGATCAAGTTAGTGAGTGTGCTCAAAACAGAACAGGATATACAATTTTTGCTGTCCTGTTTTGATTTCTGTATGCCATTCTACAACCAGTCTGCATAAAAATCAACACTATTTACTCTATGTGAATAGAAGTTAGAGTTATTTAAAAATGCTTTCAATCAAATCCATTAGTGATAAACCCTAATTCATTTATTATTACAATCAGACTTCCAAATATCCTCTTACCAAATAAAGAAAAATTCCCAAAAGCAAGCCTTGATTTTGCCATTTGATATAAGAAACACTGTTTTAACATGCCATTGCATATAATGGGACAGATTTTGTTACCCATGGGGGGGGGGGGGTTGATGCCCTGGAACCAAATCCAAAGGGATACCAAAGGCCAAATATATTATCTTTGGATCTCTCTTTTCCCCACAGAAACTAAACTTTTCCCCACAGTAATTTAAGTGTAGAAGCACCCCCAACCTCGGAGGAAGGCAAAGGCATGCCTTTTTTGAGTAAATATTGCTGAGAAACCCCCAAAATGGGTCTTCATAAGTCAAAGATGATTGAAGGCACACACAAAAAAGTAAATTTAGAATTCTCAGCCTGAGAGCTCAAGGGTTTCCCCAAACTACCAATCCCAGCATACCTTAGGCTGAAGAAATTGCAGTCAAAACAGTTTCATAATACTGTAATTGTGCAGTGATTCTGTGTGATATTCCTAGATATTTGTAGAGGTTTGCCAAACTTCCTTATTAACTTCCACAACAGACTTGGCTATAAAAAAAATCAGAAACCAATGATTCATCCATTTCCGTGGGAGAAATATTTCATGGGGCAAAGAAACAAATGGATTACCAAATGTACCCTAGTTCCTTATAATCCAAAAATGTGTGGTAAATTTCTTGTTCAGAAGGAGCCGCCATTGACTACCAATTTGGGTACAATCTGTTGGAAATATTTCCTGGAAAATTCCATTAAAATTTATGAACTTACTAAGAAGATGTTTTGCCAATTCCCATTGACTTCAACAAAGCTGAAGATGTCCTGGTGGACTATGTTGCTATGCATTTTCTTTTGTACAAATGATGCAACTCAAAGTGATTCATGTGACTGCTTTACAGTTCAGAGAACTTTGAACACATTTTTAGTGGACATCTAGTATATTATTTGGGGAAAATAATTAAAGAAGCCTTTGTCCCCTTTAGAAAAGAATAAAGGGAAAATGAAATGCATGTCATATGGTGGAAATCTGGTAAACTTCAAAGAAGGAATTAGAACTAATTTTAAGAATGGCAACAAGTTTCTGATTTTCTGATGTTTGAACATTATGCCAGATTTAATGTTATAAAACATTAATATGCCTTTCTATTGTAACTCATAATGTAGAAGGAATGCTTTTGGGGGGTGCATAGTATAAAGCTTTTTTAAAACATTACCCAGTGGCACTGTAGAACAGTCTGAGGTGGTAGGTCCTTCAGTTTTCTTTAAATTTTGAAAAAAGTGCTTAATAGAGCCAATGAATGTATCATTTCATCTGACTTTTTAGAGGAAATTGCAGCCAGAAGGTATGAACTGGTATCTTAAGGGAAAGTTTGTAGCAGTACAGCAGTGCACACCAGAACTAGAATAACAAAAATGTTGGCACAATTATGTGAATGCAGAGGCATCCGATAGTAAGTGTCATACTGGTATGCAGCCACAATCAGTGACCCTTCTACATTATACTAATGCCTGAGAGGAAATGAGTTAAAACAACCCACTATCTCTTAGCTTGTAATCCCCAGCCCCACTCCAAACCCCAGGCCATCCTGGGAGGGGTGGCTACAGGGCATCCCAGATCAACCAAAGGTTGACCCGGGATGCCACCCAGCCCCCCATTTCAGCCCGAAAACTTACGGGAGAGACCTGTGGGCAGTGCAGGCCCTTCTTTACAGTCCTCCTGATGCTTGGAAATGAAACATCAGTGTCAGGAAGGAGGAGGGAAATTTGTTCTCCCCCTGCCAATATGCCATTTTCTCATGTCAGGAGGACTGTAGAGAGACAACTGTGCTGCCATCAGGCATCTCCTGTTAAGTTTGGGGGCTAAAATGGGGGGATTGATGGCCGGGTTGTGCACCATCTCACTCCCCTGGGCTTTTTGGAGCCCAAAGGAGTGGAATGACTGTGTGAAATGACCCCAGGGACTGTGGAAGCAGTCCTGCAAGTCAGTGCCCATTCTTCTAAAGACCCGGACCTTTGCTTAAGGTCTGCATCTTTATAGGTGTTTAATTAATGTGGAGTAAGCCGGGGAAATCCAGGTTACTCTACATTAATTCGCTTTTACCCAAGGTGTCATTTGTACATCTCAGGTAAAAAGTGAGACAGGTCTGTCATTTTGGGCCTGGTTGGAAAAGCACAGGGTGCTTCCAGACAACACCAAATCTTGGGTTTTAGTCAGGGCAAAAAAATCCAGGACCTGAGAAGAGGTCCACACACAGACCTGTTGGTCCTGGGATTGCTGCCTCTGTCATCCACACTTTCTGCTTTGTCCTGAGATTTTGCGGCCTCCAAGATGACTTCTGTGGGACGTCCACCAGAAATGTCGGTGTTTTAAAAAAAAAACTTAAGAAGCGTTATGCAAATATGCAAATAATTCTATACATTCAATTCCTGAGTGGCCAACTGCGCAGACAAATTTGGCCGTGTACTTATGTCTGGAAACTACGGGGTGCTGTTCCTGAGTTATACATATCTGCATAAAGTTGATTACATGGCAAAACCTTTGTTTGTGTGCTAAAAACTTCATTAAACATGTGGAGGACAAAATTTCTCTTGCCAGGATAAGGTTTTCGCACTCTGGTCAACTGTTGCCATGTTGTTAGGATACAAGCAGTCAGGAATGGACATGTATAACTCAGGAACATACCAACATAAAAATACAGAGATTCAAATACAGTAGAGTCTCACTTATCCAACATAAACGGGCCGGCAGAATGTTGGATAAGCAAATATGTTGGATAATAAGGTGGCATTAAGGAAAAGCCTATTAAACATCAAATTACGTTATGATTTTACAAATGAAGCACCAAAACATCATGTTAGACAACAAATTTGGCAGAAAAAGTAGTTCAATATGCAGTAATGCTATGTAGTAATTACTGTATTTATGAATTTAACACCAAAATATCACGATATATTAAAAACATTGACTACAAAAATGCATTGGATAATCCAGAACGTTGGATAAGCGAGTGTTGGATAAGTGAGACTCTACTGTATCTGCATTTTCCAGCCAGAACCGGGATATTCCTGCACCTGAAAATCTCACTTTTTTGGCCTTTGTAGTTGTAGTAACTTCTCCCGCATTTTCAGGGGATGTTGTTTGGCCACCCTCCATTTAGAAGCAGGAGCTCCTGGGATAAAGGTATTGTCTGGATGGGCCCTCAGTGTTTGCATAACTTTAATTTGGCTGTAAATAATCTCAAATTGTTTTAAATTTCATACTGTTCTAAATTGTCTCCACTGAATTTATTTTACACAAAAGTCTGTTTGTCCCTGCCAGCCATGACTGAAACAGTGGATCATGGCCTGCTGTATTGCCTATATTTTAATGTTGTTCCTACTCAATTAATAAATCAATCTTGGAAAAAGTTCCCAGACAGATCTGATAGCTTGTATGCCTCCTTTCTTTCAAATTCCTCAGAAGAATCTGTGCTGAAAAGGCAAAGTTCTCTATGCTAGTTGATCCAATCCCATCCCAACTCTTTCTAAACCCAGAGAGGTCTTTAAGAATTTATTTAGAAGCTGGTTGTAGAACTGTCACCAATATCAAAATTAATATATAGAATTTGCAGAGTTGCTTTATTACCTTTATTTTCTGTTCTGCTTTTGTCTTTTTGTTGATTATAGATTATATTAATAAAATTGATTGTACACAACCTTGAGTTCTTTGGATACAGGGTGGGATGCCGGGTGATTATTTTAATAAATAAATACCTTGTTATTTGAAATAATAAATAAACAGGGCTGTTGTGTGTTTTCTGGGCTGTATGGTTATGTTCCAGAAGTATTCTCTCCTGACGTTTCGCCCACATCTATGGCATCCTCAGAGGTTGTGAGATATGCCAGCCATAGATGTGGGCGAAACGTCAGGAGAGAATACTTCTGGAACATGGCCATACAGCCCGGAAAACACACAACAATCCTGTGATTTTGGCCATGAAAGCCTTCGACAATAAATAAATACCTAGTTACTTGAGTCTTTATTGTCTCTCCGTCAATATAATTCCCCCATGCTTTTTGTCTCATATAATTTGCAGTAGCTGCATTCAAGCAAACATTTTGGAAATTCTTTGTCTCATGCACTAAAACCAGAGAAGATGCTTACCATGACTGCAGCACACATGTTGTCCAACAGCAGATATGTAGACATATAATTTTAGAATGATGAACAGCAAGTTACAGCCTCACGAATGTGTAAAAATTAATCTAATAACACTCAAAGGTCTTCACACATCCCATGCACACAGCAACTGAGTTACACTTACAGCTTTGGATCTCTGTATTTGCTTTCAAAAAGAGAAAGAGAGATATTAAGATTGAGAACCAGCTATTTTCCTTTTACTTCTCAGTAGTGCAAGACTTAAATACTGAACAGCTATAGTAGAAAGAATAATGATGAGACATAAGAGACTTAACAGCCTAATGTACAACTGGGACCTAGCTGTTCATTTTAACTGTAGACTCGAATATTACTTTACTGTACCATCTGCTATAGCTGCTCTAAAAATATTTTAGACTCTCCTAAGCAAAACAAGGAATGCACTCCATTGAAGGCATGCATTAGCTTAGCTGCATATTATCTTTTGCAGTCTGTTGATTTTACTAAGAACCCATGCATACCACACAACTACGTATGGAGCTATTGTTTCACTATAGCTTTAGGACCGTACAGCATGATGCTTGTTGCATGCATCTGAAGCTCTCTAACCATGAACAGAAGTGCTTACCATTACACAACCACGTTAGAAATTTCATTCCAATCCAGTTGTCAACTCATTGCAAAGCAGTACTTTTCAATAAATAAAGGAAACCCATTCTGAGGCAGCTGAAAGCATTTTTTATTGGTATTCAAAATATTTTCAGGTGGTACGATAATATAAAAGTGCTTCCGCATTGAATTTGGGGACATCGAAGTGTGATTGTGCGGTTAGTTCAAACTGCTTCGTTTCGTCATCGACAAACTGCTTTCCATTCCACTTCCAATTAGCAACTTTTGAGGACCTCTGGTTGCAAAGACATAACTTCCCTCTTTTGCACTTTTTGCTTCCTTTTAGAAAAATCAATTATTTAGTTTCTCAGGTTATTCCAGGCTCTGATAGAAATTTCCCTTCTTGATTAAGTGCTTCTTAACTGTTCGCCAGTTCCTTTCTCCTTTTTGTAAATGTCCCAGCAATTTACAAGTCTTCTTTTGCAGAAGATCCAGCTCTTGCATTTTCTTTCCGCCCTAGGCAAAGATTGCCATCAAAAGTATACTTCCACCTCACAGAATACACAAAATAGGAAAAGGATGGGAATTGCAAAATGTATTATGATTTTATATTTATTCATATTTTAATCAAAAATAAAAGGCAAAAATAAATACTTGCAAAGTACTATTCCCAAGTGATGTTGGACTCTTGGAGTTGTGCAGTTCTTTCCAAAAATAGGCAAGCAGGGCAATGCATGGACTGAGAGGAGAATCATCCCAGTTGCTTCCAAAACAGATAAGCACAATAACATTTGTTAATACCATGGCATGCTGCAGTTCAAAGCATGATGGGTTTGCAATGTAACACACATTTTAGAACCATGTTCTGTAAAGTCTTCATTGTCTCACCAAATTAAAAAGCCTTGGGGTTGTGTTGGACTCATTGCTGAAGATGGAGGCCCAGATCACTGCCATAAGTAAGCAGGCCTTTTTTTCATCTTCGTCAGGCAAGGAAATTGGCATCCTACCTCTCGACAGAAGCATTGGCAACGGTGATCCATGCAACAGTCACCACTAGGTTGGATTATTGTAACGCCTTATACGCCAAATGGTCCAAAATGCGGCGGCCAGGCTGCTAGCGGGATCATCTATAAGATCCCATATTACACCGATTCTGAAACAACTGCATTGGCCAGGCTGCTAGCGGGATCATCTATAAGATCCCATATTACACCGATTCTGAAACAACTGCATTGGCTACCAATAGAACATCGGATCTCTTACAAGATACTGATCCTGACATTTAGAGCTCGAAATGGCCAAGAACCATTATATCTTAGGGACCACCTCATTCCTTTTTTCCATCAGTGGTTACCTCGATCCTCCCAGGAAAATCTCCTATACGTACCGGGCCCTAGGGAGGTACACTTGGAAGCTACAAGGCGTAGAGCCTTTTCGATCTATGCTCCAATTCTGTGGAACTCATTGCCTCCATATGTTAGAGCAATGTCGGAGTTACGACCTTTTGTAAAAGCGCTCAAGACTTGGCTGTTTGGTTGTGCATTTAAGTAAATCAGATCTAATTTGCCAAATAGTCACTGATGAATGTTTTTTGGTTGAATGTTTTTATGTTGAATGTTTTTATGTTAAATGTTTTTTATATTGTGGAATGATATTTTAAATTGTAAGTCGCTCAGAGCACTCTGGTGGAGAGCGACTAATTAAGAAATAAAGTGAAGTGAAGTGAAGTGAAGAATTCCAGAAAACAAAATCAAAGCAGTTAAAGTGGAATAATAGCACTATGATGATTACACAGTGTGAATGGCTTCCAAGTTTGTGCCCAACACTGATATCAACATAATGGCCTTATTGGCATGAATTAGTAGTCCCAATTGCTAAAGCATGATTCAAAACATACACAAATGCTGTTCAAAACATACACAAATGAAGTTCTATAATTGAATGTCTCAACAGAATTCAGACTTCTGTCTGTTTGTGCATAAGCATATTTGACCAGATGCACAATGGTTTGGCCAATTGTCCAACTGAGCAATTCAGCTGAAGCCAAAAATATGAGAAAAGCAGAGATCTCAGATGTTACAATCTATACCCTTTTGTGATGATTGTGTAGCACACAGCAACAATAAATAATGCACTTAGATTTGAATCTCTTCTCTTACTGGATGCTCCTAATCCTTGGGATTGACGGAAATAAGGATGGAAGAACTGTGCACTTAATAGTTAAAACCAAAAAAATATTTTTGACTTTACTATTTAGATCTCAACAGTTGAGGCAGAGATCCTACGTGGTCAGGTGCGGCATAACAATTTTGCATACACTATATGTTATGGTTGAGCCTTATGGCTCCGATACTGGGAGACGAGGTCGTAAGACTCCTCGAGAGTCAGACTCTCTTGAGGAGCGCGAAAGGAAACGGCTCCGAGACTTATTTGCAGAACCAACAGACGAAGACTCCTTTGAGGGTTTTACCGAGAGAATGGAGGAAGAGATGGTTAGCTCAGAGGAGGATGACATGGAATGGACTCGTGTGAGGGAGGATTTGGGTGTCACCGGCAATGATAGCATGGGAGGCGACTGCCGGGTTGCAGGATCAGACCCGTGGACGGGCTGGAGGGATGGAACGGGATCCACAGCTGGGGATGCTGTGGGGCGTAGTCAAAGGTGTTTTAGCTCTGATGAGGATGATGATGATGAAGCACCTGGAATTAGGATAGCAGCTGATAGTGATGAGGAGTTATGAACTGGCATAAAATGGGGTTTAGAATCAATGGCTAATTGCGTTGGGCAAGGTAATCTGGACGAACGCTTGGGCTCTTGTTGGGGAAATTCCTGAAGATGGGTGTGATTCGTTTGCTGAATACGTAAGTTACCAAGGACACTGGGCATAGACGGCGGGAGGAACTGTGTGGGCTTTTGTTGTGCAACTTGTGTTTAATCTTGATAGCTTGGACCTCCGTCGTCTTTTTGACGGACATTAATTGCCTACTCTGGATTGACGCTGGACTGACTGACTGACTTCGACCTCGGACTATCCCTTCTGTGGCTATCGGTGGAACTGGTGAACTAGAGACGTCTGTACCTGGCTTTCGACCTTGGACCGGATTGGGACCCTGCTGACCGCTGCTATCCTGATTGATGTGTTTGGACCCGGAGTTCGCTCGTTGCACGGAGGAGTAACAACTTAGTTACTCAATCGTAGCTTTTGAGTAGCAGAGAGGAATCTGCTACTAGTTATTTCTGTTTCATTGAATCTTTGTTTATCAACTTTTGTTTGTTTAAAGTGCCAGGCTGAAGTGAGCATTTTTTATTTAACCCGGATTAAACTCCTGTTTAATCCGGTTTATCTTTAGAACCGTTTTTAGTTCCAGCAAAGTCTTTTTGTATCTTTTCACATCGAAGGCAAGTGTTTGCCTAGCCCTTTGTTTCTTACGGGCATTTTTGGTTCTGTAACTTTAATAAACTGTGTTGAACCTTATTTGGTGGCGTTCTGTCTGTGACACTATATGCTATAGCTTCCCTGTCATCTCCCCCAAGACGTACTGTGTTGCTATGATAGTCCCCCCCACCACCACCCCCCGATGCCTATTCCATGCCTGGAGAGAAGATCAGAGAAGCATGTGGCTATGTTTTTAATTCCCAGGAAATGCTATGATAATTTCTCCTCCGATGCCTATTTCATGCCTGGAGAGAGGATCAGACAAGCATATGGCTATGTTTTCATGCCCAGAAAAAGACCGAAGACAACAAGATCCTCCAAAGGGCTCAGAAGATGCAACCATCAGTTTTCATTTGTATACAGGGACACAGCCAGACATAGCTATGTATCTCCATTCCTCCCTGTTCTCCACCAGCAAAATAAGGGGCCATATAGGGGCTATTTCGTTAAAACAATATATCATGTGAGGGAACTCCGGGCATTATGAAAGAAGGAAAAAACCAAATTCTATAACAAGAAAAGTAACAAAATGTCATGCTCAAAATAAGGTAGATGTTGCTCATAACAGACTGCCCATCTGACTGCTCTACTCAACATGACTGGATTCCGAAGGAAGAAGAAGAGGCATATATATTTCAAACAAAAAAAATATAATGCTTTATTACTACAGTAGAGTCTCACTTATCCGACACTCGCTTATCCAACGTTCTGGATTATCCAACGCATTTTTGTAGTCAATGTTTTCAATATATCGTGATATTTTGGTGCTAAATTCATAAATACAGTTATTACTACATAGCATTACTGCGTATTGAACTACTTCTTCTGCCAAATTTGTTGTCTAACATGATGTTTTGGTGCTTCATTTGTAAAATCATAACGTAATTTGATGTTTAATAGGCTTTTCCTTAATGCTTCCTTATTATCCAACATATTCGCTTATCCAACATTCTGCCGGCCCGTTTATGTTGGATAAGTGAGACTCTATTGTATATAACATTTAGCACTGAGTGATGTGATACTTCAGAAGGAGAATACATCCTAAACACATGCTCTAAACAAAGAGGGACAGTGTTTGGAGTTTTGTGGGTTTTTTTCCCTCCTGTCCAGTCAAGTGAGGAGCCAACTTCCACAAAGTTCGGTCACACTTCTGGCTTTACTTGAGGGCTTTTCAAACATGTCTCAAATGTACTCATATGGGTGGTCTACCTACCACAGGGTTTCTAGCAGTAAGCTACTTTGTTTACCAGTTCAAGTATGATAACAAACTGTGTATACAGGCACAAAACAGATTTTATTATTGTTAGTTAGAAGGAAGAAAATAATGAACCATAACAGAATGTATCTGCCTTTTGCGAAACATATTGTTCTTTTGCATTTAAAAAAAATCTTAGTTAATCCTGGCCCCTTTCTGTAGAAAGACAGATGTTTACTGGCCATTATTCTTTTTCAATAAAACAGAGATGAACTGATTCTTAATCTCAAAAATAAATAAATAAAGCACATGGCCATATGTGGGCACGTGTACAGACATTAATATCAGGTCAAAGTGGTAAGGAACAGCATGCAAAAATAAAACTGATTATGCATGCCTTTGAAATATAGTTGGCCAAAGTAGTAAACAGTAAACACCATGGTGAAAACAATACTTCCTTGTAAGAATATACAGCGATGCTGACTAAAAATCTATTTTATGTTTTATCCTTGCTTCTCTAGCCATGAGGTTATTTATCAGCATCCTTTTTCATGGTTCTGTGCTGGGATACTCCACAGAATATAGATATGTTCCTACTGTTCTAGAGTTCCGCCGAGTCATAATTTCTCAAAATTTGGAAGTACTATGATGGGTCCAAAGTTTATGTGGACAAAAAGCATTTATTTTCCATTTAAGATGCAAAACCTCTTTTATATACTGTATTTCATTGCATAATAGTCACACTTTTATCATTTTTTGCTGAAAAATGGGGGGGGGGGTGTCTTCCAAAGGCTACAGTCTCTGAAAGACCCAAGCAGATCTTACTAGAAGATGTCATTAGTATACGTCTGGCTACATGGCATGGAGATAGCCAGATGTTGCATCAATCCTTGAATCCCACCCTTGCTCACCACCTGGCTAAAGAGTGGTAAAAGAAGAGCTGTAATGTTGTCCCACCTGGATCTAAGCCTATGGCTCCCAGAATTCCTTGCCAGCTTGGTCTTTGGGTGAATTGTGGAAACTATGAGTTGTAGACTGAAAACTGCTTCTAGGGTCTATCTATTTTTCAAAATGGGCTTCATTTTGTATAACTTTGGACTGTCACTTTTCCCCACTCCTTAAAAGATTTCAAGGATTGCAAAGTGTTTAGAATTATCTCCTAACAATCTCAAGTTACATAGTACAAAACTATATATCTGTATTGAATGGCTATTAATTAAATAGTTTATGAGCACAATCATAATTTGACATGATGATTTGACTAGCTAAGCCAACACTAAACCAGATGAAACTGTACTAAGTTCAGCTCCTTTCCAGCCTAAGGTTGTTGACAAGGACTGCTGTGGCTCTGGGCTTACTTTGTCCTGGCATTGTGTCTGTGTGGATTTGCTTCATAACACCTCTCTCAACCTGATCCTTCACTGTCCCTCCTCTTTTCAACCATTCTGTCCACAGATCTTAGCCAGAAAAGCAGTGTATCTGTATTTATTTGAGTACAATGCACCACTGAATGTAATGCATGCCTCAGGTTTGAAGATGCACATTACAAAAGAATGGATTTGCCCTCAAATATAATTGACCAACAGTACAGCCACAGCACATCAGAAAAGACAGGCATCATGAAATGAGGCCATCTGAGAAACCTTGCTCCTTTGTCAGGTTTCCCAAAACCTAGAGGAAAGTTTTGAGGACCTCATGAATGAGACTATTTGGGAACTGCATGGGACTGAGCCTAGGGGAGCAGGCAAGAAATCCCAAGGGCCACCCAAGAGGTAGAATGGAATCTGAAACTAAGTGCCAGAAACAACAGAATCACCAGCTGGGCACTATCTCTCAGGGCACCACGAAACCCTGAAGCTGCTGCCAACACCACTGGAAACAGCCTCTTTGTGCCCCCCACCTCCCTATCTGGCTCCTGGAGTTCTGGGTTTCTCCGGACCTCTTCACACAGGTGGGTTTATGTGTGTGATTCTAATGCTCTATCAAATCTAATGCGCACCTCAATTTTGGTAATGTAATTTATCCAAAAAAATGAGCACTAGACTCAAGTAAATATGGAATACTCATCTCTAAGTCAACATCATGTATAAGTCAAGAGCAAGTTTTGATGACAAAATAATGGATTTTAATATGACCTGTGCACAAGTGAAGGGTCATTCTGTAAAAAAAACACCGATGCAGCCTTAGGGAGCCACCTGCCTTTGGCCTTTTTTGCCATTTTCTCATCCAGGTATTCAAAATTGCCAGAAGCACTGCCATAGTAGCAAAAATAGCGGAGGTCAGTGCTACTTTTAGATTAAATGCTTACCTTTTGCCATTCTACTTAGTGAAGGAGTTAGTTCATTTTATATATATGCTAGGCTTGTGCATTTCAGCTGAACCTCAATCCATTTCTGCTGATTGGATACCGGTAGATCCCTATCTACACTTTCACATGCCTCCTGAAAACTTGCATGCATCCAGATGGTGTTTTTGGACTGCAGCCAAAAATGCTCTTTGATCTGGCCCATTGGCTGCAATGAGAGGGGGCTCCCCAGGCTCACCTCCCCATCATTTCAGGCAATGTATTGTTTGTGCTTATATCCTTCATTAAGATCCGGATTAAAAAGCATCACAGTTAAGATACCACTCTTTCTGCAATCCTTTCCCTTTAGTCTGTAGAGGAGACCTGGGTTTAATGCTTCCTTAAAGCTGTTTCTACTCTAGAGGAGACAAGCACTATAGGCGCTGCAGGTGTGTGCTCTCCCCCCCCCCCCCACACAGCTTTCCAAGGCATTTTAAGGAGGCTTCCCACTTCCCAGAGAAGAGCTATCCTACCCTGGGCTTCCTTTAAAAAGCCCTCTCTTTTCTCTTGATTGCACTGCAGACCCTGCCTGAAGTGGTGCTCATTTTTTCCTCCCTCGGACCTTTCTGCTTTGGGGTTAATACTTCCTTACAACTGTTTCTACTTTCTACTCTAGAGAAGAGGCAACTAGGTGGTAATAGTTTTCTGAGAATGGGGCTTTTCATTTTGTTTGCTGTGGTTACAATTATTAATAATAATCTTTTAGAAGTATTTTTTGGAGGGGAGGAGAAAAAGAAGCTAAAAGGGCTCCAAACCCCCAAACACATTCATGCACCACACCCACCCATCCCACATGTTCCCAACTTTCAGTCCATCCCACTAAATAAAAAGAATCAAGAAAATAAAGGGAAATCAAAAAGATTCAAGAGAGAGGCCAAACCAAAAAAACCTACTGAAGCTAGGATACAACTGTGATGCCTAATAGGAGAGGAGGAGCTGTGATTGGCTGCCACGTGGTCCTGTTACAGATGGGAAAATGTAACAGCTGGACCCTTGCCATTATGGCCATCCAGTAGAGCCAAAGAAGCTGGTTTGGCCAAAGTAAAAAGGCTAAAATGTATAAGTGCACAAATCTAATATACACATAAAGCTTTAGGTACAGTACTACTTACACTGACCTGTGGATAAGTTGACTTTAGGTTTGGGGGTTGG